>NW_022589760.1:5864464-5963395 GCF_004348235.1 Phoca vitulina
CTTTCTTTCTTTCTTTCTTTCTTTCTTTCTTTCTTTCTTTCTTTCTTCTTTCTTTCTTTTCTTTCTTTCTTTCCTTTCTCCTCTCCTCTCCTCTCCTTTCATCTGACTTCTATCTTTTGGGCATTTCTTTTTCCAATCCTTGAGAGCATCTGTTCTTATTTCCCAGTGTCTCATATTGATTCAATCTCCTTACTTCACTTTGAAACCTCAGTTTCCTTACCTCTAAAGTGTGCCAAATAATTGTGCTTAACTCATGGATTTATGAGAATCAAAGAAGATTATATAAAGTGCTTTGTAAATTGTATACTCTATAAAAATGTTAATTTTATGTTAGCTCTTATAATTTTTAAAGAGTGATTATTTTCATTATTTGGATCTATGTACTCTGATCTGCTTTCTAAATGTGATTGTTTTCAGTGAGTTTAGATGGCCTGCATTTTAGTGGTGACCTACCTGACATCTTCAGTTACAGTTAACAGGACCATGGGAAGTGGGACCAAGGTTAGTTAGACACATTCCTGATCCCCAGTTTTTTTCTGCCAAATGACACATTAAGTTTAAAACAATGGACCTCCTCATTACCCTTTCATAAATGTTCTTTTTTTTATTTTTAAAGATTTTATTTATTTATTTGAGAGAGAGAGAGAGAAAGAGAGAGAAAGAAGCAGCATGAGAGGGGAGAGGGCCAGAGGGAGAAGTAGGCTCCCCACTGAGCCGGGAGCCCGATGTGGGACTCGATCCCAGGATTCCGGTATCATGACCTGAGCTGAAGACAGTCGCTTAACCAACTGAGCCACCCAGGCACCCCATAAATGTTCTTAAGAGTCTTTTCCCACTGAACAATTAGTTCCTTAAGGGCAAGGATTAAACTTTACTCATTGTGGTCCCCTCAGTGCCTTACAAAGCATTTGGCAAATAATGGGCACTTATTTCATGTTTATTTTTTGAACAATTTATTGGACTTTTCAGTGATTTTTGTTTGTACTGACTTGAGGAATATTAGTAATGTGATAGAAGTTTTGCTTAAAAGTATTCTAACAAGGTTTTACTGGCATGCTCATAGCACCTATGTTGTGGATATTTGTTTTAGGCAGAAAAAGTACCTTATTAGGATTAAATACAGCATGGTTGTCTATAATCTGAATACTAATTATAACTTAAGTTGAAAAGGTTATACTTATTGATAGCTGCTATCTATTGATATTGTCTCTAATGTCACAGGGACCCTGAAAGTCTCACATCTGTTGAGGTACAGTACTGGAATGCATATCCTGGTTTAATTGACCCCAAAACCAACACTCCTAACTCAATTCCTTTGCCTCTAATTTGTTTTAAGCCAAGTAGATAAGGAATAGCAGCTGGCAGCAGCCTCATACAATTTCAGTTTTCTGTTCTTGGAGAATAGTATTTACCCTATTTTGCTCTGCTTATTCACTTTTTGGGTAGTGGCTAGTGATAAAAGTAGTTTTTGATCTTCTTGTTCTATGTCATGCTTTCTTTTTCATTCTTTCTTTTTCTTTTTTTGGTGGTTAGTCTCACTCACACTGAGGCTCTGAAAGGTCTCACCAGTTTTAATCCTAATTTATTCACAGGAAGAAGAGAAATAGCTTTTTGTCACGGGACTATATCTAATTTTAGCATTGTTTATGCAATGACTTTGAAAGAATGTTTTCAAATTGCCATTAGTCTCTTTGTGTAGCCCTTGTGGTCTAAGCTGCAATCAAGATTAAATGTTTATACATGTATAGAGAGAAAAGGGCCTGACCTAGAAAAATTGAACAAATATTTATTGAGTGCCTACTATGTGCCGGCATAGTTATAGGCCCTGGGGAAACACAAAGTAAATAAAACACACAAAAAAAGCAAAAAAAAGAGGTATATTTATACTAAAAACTGATTCAGTGGCAATGAAAAATTCATTTTACAATTCCTCAATAGATGATGTAATTTTTCCTTGAAACAGGTTATATACATTTGTGGGTTTAATATTTGCAGTATAATAATTTTATTTCAAATGAGTAATATCAAAAAGTAATATTTCTTGCCCATTTTCCCTTTTTCTCTTTTGGTTGCCTCAAACTGTTTGCTAAGTATACATTTTTGTCTTAGCCTTTTTGTAGTGACTATTAATTTAAAGCAATTTGTGGTACTGAATGCTTCTACCTCAATGAAGACTTCTGCTCAAAGCTTACTCTACATTTTTCTGTAGTTATGTGCTGTTTTCCATAGAAAGAAAACTATAATATATATCATAAGTTAGTGAGAACTAATATCTTAAAGTCGAGAAAAGTACTTTTTAATGCTTTGGCAGGAATTTTAATAATTTCACAGTAGGAGTGAATACAGCTTATTTTGGGGAGAGAGATTTAAAATTCTTTAGCTAACTCTAAATATCATCAACTTTTCTATATTTTCCCTGTGAAGAAGGTGAAAATAGAATTACTTTTTTATTTTTGGTATATTGGTGGTGACACATGGCTTTGTCAAAGAATGGCTCCTCAGAGCTTGTCTGGTAGCTTTGGAACATAGTAGATGCTTTTCTATTCCTGCCCTATCCAATTCCAATTTGTCTCCCCTAGTCAACACCCTACTGCCATTGAACATTTGATTATAAATTAGTTCTGATACTACTTGTTAACTACTTCTTGTATGTTGACTTCACATAAATTTTAAAGCTCCTGGAAACAGGGCCAATGTCTTAACATTTAAAAATCCTTTTTTTTTAAACTTTAGCTTCCCCTTCAACACATATCACATTGGTAAGCACATAGTAGGAACTCAATAATTACTTTTGGATTCATTCACTTAATCAAAGTATGGGGCTTAGTATAAGCAGCGTGGTGCAGTAGAATGAGCATTGAACTGGAAGTCAGAACTTGATTTGAGACTGAGCTCTGCCATTTACTAGTTAAATGAGCAAGTTTTTCACAAAGTTTCTGAGGTGCAATTACTTCTTTAAAATGGAGGTGACTAAACTAAGTGCTTTTATTCTCAAATTCCTTTCAATTTTATGATCCAGTGATCCAAAGGAGTGAATAAGAGTCCTCTATGTTTTTAATTTGCCACCCATGCCTTACAGTTACTGAACGTTCTGCCAGCCTCTGGGGTTTATATTTATGGCTCTGCTCGATGACATATCACAAAGTGATTTTAAAAAAAGAACTTGAATACAGTGTAGTATGTTCAGTGGAAAATTGGTATATAGAGAATAAAAAGACAGATTTTTTTCACCGTCTTTTGTTGTTCTAGGCATAGTTACCAATGGTTTCAAAACATATCCCTCAAAAAATAACAAGCCTTTTGCTTTTTAATATTTTCTTTAACATATTTGCTTTATTTTTAGCTGAATAGAGGATTTGTGTGTTATAGACCAAATTGCCTCAAGCTGGCCTTCTTTTTAAAATAAGCAATTTTCTAATCACAGTTATTTGTGAAAGCAAGACTGCACATGCTGATAGGAAAGAAAGCAGAATCAGCTAATTTTAGGAATAATTAGAATAGTCATGAAAATAAACATTGGTTTATGTGTGTAGGGCCTTAGAAGAAATCAGTCTGGGATAAGTGTGTATATAAATTTTAATATGAATCAAGTTTTTGATCAAATAAGGAAAAAAATTCTAATGAGAAATTAAATATAATCTGTCTTGCTTTCCCTACCACATAGAGTTGTTGCAAGGACTTAATAAGACTTAACACATTGATACTAGTTGTCCTTGAATGATACCTTAGACTTCTCTCCTGGCCACTAGTGCCCATTCTGGGTAGGAAAAGGGAGCACTCTTCAGTGCTTCTGGGAGACCTTAAATTGCACTGGTGAAGGCTCTGAAATCTGCAATCCAAACTTGTTTCCTTCCTTAATTTCCAATTTGATATTTCCAACTGTCTTTCCATGAAATCCATTATCATTACAAAATCAATAGAATCATAGCCAAACTGATCACCTTTCCTCTACCCAATTGTTTTCCTTCCTAAACTACCTAATTTTTCTCCAAGCCAGTTTTCCCCAGTGCAAACCAGAAAAGGAAAGATGTTTTAGGCTTTGCCTAAGGTAATTCAAACTTCCTAAAGGGAACAACATCTAGAAAGAAAGCAATAAACTGAACTCTAATTAGAGAGGGAGGCAGGAATGGAGCTGGAAGAAGAAAGGTTTGGGAGCTGAATGATTTAAAGGCAAGGGAAAGCCCAGTGGAATTGAAGGTCACTTTAGGAACTAATTACACAAATTTGGTTTATCTGTTTCACCATCCTTCTTACATGGCTCAAGCACCTTTTCAGGGCTAGAGTCTTATTTTTAAAGGGATCGTATAGTAAATGGTATAGTAAAATTTCTGTTAATGAATACTTCTCTGTTTTGAAATCTCAAAGCCTTGAAGCCATCTTAGATTCTTCACTCCCCATAGTATTCTAACAACTAAACAGTACTCAACAAATGCTTGCTAGAATGAATGGATAAAGCCCTGTTGATGCTTCCTCCCCTAGACCTTTTATATTGATTCTTTGTACTGCATTTCCACTGTGACCCTAGCCCAGGCCAAATAATATCAAATCCAAATTCTCCACTTTATTATTTGAATTTCTCCAAAATAGGACCCCAATTTATTTCCAACTTTATCTCTCCCTGCTGCCCATCAGGGCCTTTCCACTTATTGTAAAAAATTCTCCATTTACTGTCTTCAGTCATGTTTATTCTTTAGTTTCTTTACTCTTCTTTGTACACCCCTCTTCCCCCTATTTCAACTGAATCCAGTATCCCTTAAGACCCCGTTTAAGTCCTATCATCTCTGTGAAAACTTCTATATACATTTCAGTGAATATGAATCTCATTAAAAAAAAACTATTGTAATTCCTGCTGTATTATACATGTTGGCATTTAATCATTTTTTTTCTCCTAAATGGTATGTGTATCTTGACTTCCTAGAAAATATGTGTGTCTTTGAGGGCAAAGAATATATTTCAAACTTCTTTTGAATTACCTACAATGTTTAGCAGAAATGATTTTTGAATGAATGATTTAAGCTGAGTACAGAAATATAAAAAAAGAAGTGATGTTAAAATAATACAAGCTTGTTTCACTTTATTATTCAAGAGATCAACAAAACACCTTAAAGACTGAAAATATCCTTGAAGTCCCAAGTTTATAATAACAACACAATGTACACAAAGATGATACATATATACAAAGATGACTGTATATATCATCTTTACAATATGCAATTGTATATAAAAGACAGAGGAGACAATTTTCTAAAACAAGGATTTAATAGTTGAAACCAATTCAACATAAAAGACCTTTTTCTTATGAGTGTATTTGAGAATTTGGAAGGGGATTTATGCTTTTGGGATTTTAAAATGTATTCATTCAGCTTCTAATAAAAAATAAAATTACTCCTGAAATAAATCATTTTTTGATAAAGTCATGTTCAATGAATTTCTAATGAAATAACTGCTGTTTTACTTCTTGCAAAACTTGAAATGAAATCATTGCCATTGAATGCAGATTTTGAGGGCAATGATCTAATTATTCCTACATATCCCAGAGAACAATTTAAAACTTTAATAACTCGGGGCGCCTGGGTGGCTCAGATGGTTAAGCGTCTGCCTTCGGCTCAGGTCATGATCCCAGGGTCCTGGGATCGAGTCCCACATCGGGCTCCCTGCTCCTTGGGAGCCTGCTTCTCCCTCTGCCTCTCTCTCTCTGTGTGTCTCTCATGAATAAATAAATAAAATCTTTAAAAAAAAAAAATAAAACTTTAATAACTAAAGTCAGAAGAAGCAATCAAGCTATTGAAGGAAATATTTTGAGGCTATTACTGGTAAGTGAGGTAAAAATAGATGAAACTTGTAATTGTTAATAATATTATTTTTCAGATAGGTAAACTTTAAACAGAGAAACCTTAAATTAGAAAACTTATCTGAGGGGTGCCGGGGTGGCTCAGTTGGTTAGGGGACTGACTCTTGATTTTGGCTCAGGTCGTGATCTTGGGGTCATGGGATTGAGCCCCATGTCAGGCTCTGCACTCAGTGGGGAGTCTGCTTGGGATTCTCTCTCTCTCCTTTTCCCTCTGTCCCTTCCCCCACTCACTCTTTTTTTTCTCTCTCCCTCTCTCAAATAAATAAATAAATCTTTAAAAAGAAAAAGAAAACTGTCATCTGAACATATCTGAAATGGAGACTGATCTATTGGTCTAAGGATTATAAAATAATGATAAAATTAGCTCATCTTGAATAAAATGCTAATTTTGAACCACTTGATGAAATTGACATGTGTGCCTTTAATAGCATTCTTTTTTTCTCATTTTTTTTTCCTTAGCGTTTTATGAATGTCAAAATACACATTAAGAATCATGATGCCTCCCCTATATTTCTGAAATCGTTATCTTGGATATTATTGCACAAATTCAAACATTTGAAATGCTGACACTGATTGACAAAGTTATTGATAATGCATGCCTATTATGGATTTAATTACTTTGGGGTTAAATGAAGAAGCATTTAAATGGTATGCTCTAATATAGTTCAATTATTGAAAACAAATCAAACAAGAAATATACTTCAAAGAATAAAGATGATAAAAGAATATCATTTCTGTGAAAAATTTTATTTTTAAATGCAGAATATTTATAAATTAGTGGCACACAGAAAAGATGAATTCCTTGTCCTTTCTCTTTAAATATCAGCATCATCAAATATTAAGCCTGCAAATATCACTCTAATTGGTCTCATGCTTTTCTTTGACCTTGATAAATAGGGTGGATGCTTCCCTGAAGAGTTAAATACCTGCTGCCTTGCTGGCTGATTTCTTCCTCTTGCTAAATCACTTGTTCCCAAAACTCTGTTCCCTCTAGGATTTAACCTCTCTTTTTCAAAAGTTTCTGTCTATGCCACAGCTTATCATGCTAATGCTGTCTGCAAGACTTGTCGGTAAAACAAGCCTGCAGTAATGGTACTGCTGCAGGTTTCACTGCAGCTCCAAGAATAATACAGTCAGCTCTTGTCGGGAAATGATGTAAGGTAAAGTTTCAGGGCTGTGATGAAGGGGTCTTGAAATCTAAACAGCTTCTGCAAGGCAAATGGTTCTGTGTTCTCAGGTAACTGTAGTCCCTGAAATTAAACCACCTCTCAAGGTGTTCAATGACATGGTTATCAAATGTTTTAAATGATTTCTTGAGCATCAGAGTTGAAAAGAATGGCAGGTTTAGATTTGTTTGAAATTCATAATATTTGTCATTCAGCCTCTGAACCAGCTTATTCCTATCATTTGGAATGAGGCTATACAAATGGTAACCACTTGAATGCCTTTTTTTTCTCCCCAGAGACTGCTGTCCTAGAATTATAGCAGAATATTAAAGAAAATAAATTATACCCTTCAAAAATAAATTTCCCAGTTCCCATAAGATGTTATCTTGGGAAAACTTGAAACTTCATTTTTTAAAAAAGAGCTCGTGCACAACAATATCTCACATTAAGGGGTTTAGAGTAGAAGATTCCTTTGGTGAATCTTATATGTTTGTGGTTAGAATTTTAAATTTATTTTGCTTAACTATTTCAAGTAAGTTAAATTATATTATTAATAAGAGCAATTCTACTCTAAGATATTTTTCCAACAATAAACAGATGTTTTGGTCTTGAGGACTATCATGCAAAGAATGTGGATCTGACCTAAACCATTAGTGAGAGAAATAACAAATTATACCTAGGAGTTAATGTCTTTTTAAAAACTTGCCTCGGATGACTATTTGCTTTACTCTCTAATGTTGGTGCTTAACCTATTTTAATAAAGATTTCTGTTTTTTTTTAAATCATAAAATGGATAATTGAGAAAGTATGCTAATTTCTTTCTCAGTCAACCACACATATGGGGAACATGACTGTTTAAATCAAAAGAGCATATCCAAGACAGTACCACTGACATAGCATCAGTGTCTCCTAATTATAGGCAGAATACATTAGAAATGAACAGAAATGCATGTAAGCTTTTCCTCTTTTGTACTCTTTCCTATCATGGCACTTACTGCCAGGTAGTTGTAGTTGTTGGTTTTGTAGTTGTTGGTTTATGGGCATGCCTCTTGCTTTGACTGTGTGCTTCTAAAGGGTAAAGACCCTGTCTTTCATCTTCATAACCTCTCACTTAGCACAGTGACTATCATAATATTAGATGCTGAAAATAGGTCTGCTGATTTACTGAACATCCTGTGTTATAAGACCCATGAGAACGGTGATTCTGTTGAGTTCATTTTTATATCTTATCACCTAGTACACTTCCTGGCTAACCGATAGCTTTATATTTTGGGAATAACTGTTACATACATCATCTCATTTCAGCTCTTCATAAGCTTCATGGACTAATAGATAGGGTAGATTATTATTATCTTCATTTTATAGATGAGGAGATAAAGATCCAGAGCAATGCATTAACTTACTAATATTAACTTACTAAAACATACTATTTAGTGAGAGAGTGGGCAAGGGAGCTCATCTATGAGTCACTAGATGCCCTTAAGAATAGGTCTTGAGGAGGTCTGTTCCCACTGCCACACAGAGAAAAGAACGTTGCTATGACTGTGTATGGTTATTGGCAAGTACTTATTCTTCAGAGGTATTTGAGTGTGTGTGTGTGTGTGTGTGTGTGTGTGTAGATATTCTTTTAGCTCCTTCAAAGATGTAAGTATTATTTATATATTATCTAATGTTTAATCATTTCTTTTACACAATCTTGGTAATGTGCCAACTAATGTAAATAAGATAATTGATACAATTCCCTGAAACAAGACCATTTTCTCCTTTATAGTTGTGGAATCCTTCTATAACATTTCCAAACATAACTTTTGGTGCAATGGATCAACAGTAGACAATCTCAATGGCAGTGTGATTATTGAACTTATACTCTGGGGTTGAAAACTATACCAATAAGTTTGATGAAAAATTAGTGTCATAACATTCTTGGAAAAATATTTTAGTTCATGTTAAAGTTGACTAGAACTCAGTATTTTCATAAAAGCAAAGCTTTGTGAAGTTATTATAACTTTTTCCACTTACTGCTGAAGGATTCTAAAGTACACTTTTCCTAAAGTAGTCCATACTTTGCTTCATCCTCACTTGTAATGGTTTCCCAATAATACAGTAGCTTGATGTTCTCATTTTAAGTGGAAATCTTCTCTAATAAAATCTTAAGTTGTTACGCCAGTGTTTGATAAACTCCAGACATTTGTGACTGATGCTCTTTTTTCATTGATTGAAAATCTCCTAGCAGGTCACACAATCTTATCCTTTTCATCAATGAAAAAGCTTTTGGGTCATTGCCAATGTGAGGAAGGAAAGAGAAATGGATGTGATGTCCTATCAAAATTAGTGAGCTTTATATGCAGAGGAACTGGTGGGTAGATGGAAATATTTTGCTACCTTCTGAGCACTTTTTTTTTTTAATAGATTTTGAAAATGTCACATGAAGATGCTCTTTATTTCAGAGTCTTCCTAAGATTTTTCTCAAACTGGGTGGCCTGGGTGGCTCAGTCAGCTGGGCATCCAACTCTTGATTTTGGGTCAGGTTGTGATCTCAGGTTGGTATTGAGCCCTGCACTGGGCTCCATGCTGAGTGTGGAGCCTACTTGGGATTCTCTCTCTCCCTCTCCCTCTGTCCCTCCTGCATGCGTGTTCTTTCCCTCTCTCGAAGAAAAAAAAGGACCTTTCTCAAATTGAGTACAATTCCTAGAGCCATAAATCTATCTTGCTTGGCCCAGAGCCAACTTGTTTCTAGGACTCAATCTCTTTCTTGGGGATGGGAGATGGAAAAGTAAACAGCTGTTTCTTTCTTCCTTCCCTTCATTCTTCTATCCTTTCATCTTTTCTACCTTCTTTCACTCTCTTCCTTTCTCCTTCCCCCTTCTCTCCTTCCTTCCTTCCTTCCTTCTCTTTCTTTCTTTCTTTTTCTTTCTTTCTTTCTCTTTCTTTCTTTCTTTTTCTTTCTCTTTCTTTCTTTCTTCCTTTCCTCTCTCTTTCTAATAGGGACATTCCTAGAGAAAACACACATACCAAAACCACTAAAAAACCCCCCAAAATCCAAACAAGACCTGTCCAAGTCTTTGTTGGTAATGTCTGGAGTTACCCTAGAGGTCAAGGGTGGATAGAAATTTATACTTGCTGTCAAATTGATGAGTGATTACTCCTGGAGAGGAAGCGGTTTCTTGAGAATGTAGTCAGGGAGATGGCAGTACTACTGTTGGGAGGAGGTATATGCTGTGGGCTGATAAAAAAGATCCATGGTCTGACCTTGAGAGGACCAGTGAGGATGCCCTGAGGTAAATGCTAGTCATTGGAGGCATGGAGAAAACATTGTTGAAAAGCAGGTCTGCCATCCTGCTTCCTACCATATACACTATAGAGCACTGGCACCTGGCAGATGGCAGAAAACCAGAATTCAATGGTATCATTGGGTAGTAGAATAATCAGTAATGATGATGACCACTAGATATTAAGGATTAGACACTTCTCTCATTTTCCTGTGATTCAGTAACCTCTGAGATTCCTATAGGATCTGATAGGGGAGGAAGCTCCAGTAATAACTAATAGTAAATGTTCTATCAGCTAGAAATGTGAGGGCACAAAACAAAGTTAAATTTAATTTAAAAAACAAAAGGAACAAAATATACTACTTATTGTACCCAAGCAGTCTGAAACAAATTCATGCCTATCACAAATACAACAAAATGGAAGAATACATCAAGCCTCTGTGAAGGGGAATGGGGGCCAGAGGAACTTTCACCTTTTACTTAAAATGTGTGTGCGCATGTGTGCATATCTGGGGGAAGGGAGAATAATCTTTTCCTTTCAAAACGAAAACAAAAATAATTTTGGTTTGAGAAGAGGATTTGGAGAAGTGTGGCAATCTCCAGCTTCATCTGGACCAGCCCTAAGCCTGATGCATATTCCTAGGATTGCTTGAGAGCCTGGTTAGATACAGACACAGCTTTGAAGGGGATAAACTAGGAATAATTCAAAAGTGTATGAACTTTTCTACTCATTACCTAATTTCACAAAGAATGATTGTAAGTATAAATAGTTTACATTATTTCATAAACTGAAATTGTATGAACAATAAAATATGACTTATTTATTCATCCATCCTTTAATGAACATTTATTGATAACCAATTGTGTGTCAGGCACTTTTCTAGGCATTTAAGATATAAAGAACAAAAATAAATAAAATGATCCTGCCTCTTTTTCTCATTTTAAATGACCACCTTTTTGTACCTCCACACTGTTGGTATGGGACATACAATTCTATTATAACATTTATCACATTGTATTAAAGTAATCAGTTTTTGCAATTTGGGTTTTATAATATAAAGGCAGAAAACGTGAGAAAACAAGAATAGATTTGAGTACCTAGTAGTTAGAAACCACACAGAAAGAAAAATGAAACATCAAGGAAATGATAAAGTAAAAAAATATTTGCAACATATATGACACACAAGATTTCTATCTGTAATATATAAAGAGTTCTTCCAGGACACTAAGCAACAGATCAAAAACCAGTTGAAAAATCTCCAAAGGACACAAACAAAAAATATACTAAAGAAATGCAATGGTTAATATATACATATTGTTAATTTTTTATTTAAATTCAATTAGCCAACATATAGTACATCATTAGTTTCAGATGTGGAGTTCAATAATTAACACCCAGTGCTAATCACATCAGGTGCCCCACAAATGCCCATCACCCATTTACCCCATCCCTCCACCTGCCTCCCCTCTAGCAATCTTCAGTTTTTTTCCTATAGTTAGGAGTCTCTCATGGTTTATCTCCCTCTATGATGACTTCTCCTTCCCTCCTTTACCCAATCCTCTGCACTGTTTCTTATATTCCACATGAGTGACACCATGTGATAATTGTCTTTCTCTGACTGACTTATTTCACTTAGCATAATACCCTCCAGTTCCATCCATGTCTAAGTAAATGGTAGGTATTCATCTTTTCTGATAGCTGAGTAATATATATATTATATCTTTATCCATTCATCGGCCAATGGATATCATCTTGGCCCTTTCCACAGTTTGGCTATTGTGGCCACTGCTGCTATAAACATTGGGGTTCATGTTTGCCCCTTCAGATCACTACTTTTGTATCTTTGGGGTAAATCCCTAGTAGTGCAATTGCTGGGTTGTAGGGTATCTCTATTTTTAACTTCTTGAAGAACCTCCATACTATTTTTCAGAGTGGCTGTACCAGCTTGCATTCCCACAAACAGTGTAAGAGGGTTCCCCTTTCTCCATATCCTTGCCAACGTTTGTTGTTTCCTGTCTTGTTAATTTTAGTTAATTGTGGTTTTGTGTGTCTTCTTTGGAGAAGTGTCTGTTCACGTCTTCTGACCATTTCTTGACTGGATTATTTGTTTTGTGAGTGTTGAGTTTGAGAAGTTCTTTATAGATCTTGGATATCAGCCCTTTATCTGATATGTCATTTGCAAATATCTTCTCCCATTCCGTAGGTTGCCTTTAGTTTTGTTGACTGTTTCCTTTGCTGTGCAGAAGTTTTTATCTTGATGAAGTCCCAATAGTTCATTTTTGCTTTTGTTTCCCTTGCTTTGGAGACATGTCTAGCAAGAAGTTATGTGGCTGAGGTTGAAGAGGTTACTAGGATTTTGATGGATTCCTGTCTCACATTTAGGTCTTCCAACCATTTTGAGTTTATCTTTGTGTATGGTGTAAGAGAATGGTCCTGTTTCATTCATCAGCATGTGGCTGTCCGATTTTCCCAGCACCATTTATTATTTATTTATTAACATATAATGTATTATTTGTTTCAGGGGTACAGGTCTGTGATTCATCAGTCTTACACAATTCACAATGCTCACCATAGCACATACCCTTCCCAGTGTCCATCACCATCCCTCCCACCCCCCTCCACTCCAGCAACCCTCAGTTTGTTTCCTGAGATTAAGAGTCTCTTATACTTTGTCTCCCTCTCAGGTTTTGTCTTGTTTCATTTTTCCCTCCCTTCCCCTATGATCCTCTGTCTTGTTTCTCAAATTCCTCATATCAGTGAGATCATATGATACTTGTCTTTCTCTGATTGACTTATTTCACTTAGCATAATACCCTCTAGTTCCATCCACGTCGTTGCAAATGGCAAGATTTCATTTTTTGATGGCTGCGTAATATTCCATTATATATATATATATATATATATACACACACACACACACACACACACACATATATATACACACACACACACACCACTTCTTCTTTACCCATTCATATGTTGATGGACATCTAGGTTCTTTCCATAGTTTGGCTATTGTGGACATCCCAGCACCATTTATTGAAGTGACTGTCTTCTTTCCATTGGATATTCTTTCCTGATTTGTCAAAGATTAGTTGACCGTAGATTTGAGGGCCCATTTCTGGAGTCTCTAGTCTGTTCCATTGATCTATGTGTCTGTTTTTATGCCAGTAATATACAGTCTTGATGATTACAGCTTTGTAATAGAGCTTAAAGTCTGGCATTGTGATGTCACCAGCTTTGGTTTTCTTTTTCAACTTTCCTCTGGCTATTTGGGTATATTTTACTTTCATACAAATTTTAGGATTGTTTGTTCCAGCCCTGTGAAAAATGTCAATGGTATTTTGATAGGGATTGCATTGAATGTGTAGATTGCTCTGCGTAGCATAGACATTTTAACAATATTTACTCTTCCAATCCATGAGCAGGGAATGTTTCTTCACCTCTTTGTGTCTTCCTCAGTTCTTTCATAAGTATTCTGTAGTTTTTAGAGTATAGATCCTTTACCTCTTTGGTTAGGTTTATTCCTAGGTATCTTATGGTTTTGGGTGCAATTGTAAATAGAATTGACTCCTTAATTTCTCTTTCTTCTGTCTCATTGTTAGTGTATACAAATGCAACTGATTTCTGTGCATTGATTTTATATCCTGTCGTGTTGCTGAATTGCTGTATGAGTTCTAGCAATTTGGGGGTGGAGTCTTTTGGGTTTTCCACATAAAGTGTCATGTCATCTGCAAAGAGAGAGTTTGATTTCTTTCCCAATTTGAATGCATTTTATTTCTTTTTGTTGTCTGTTGCTGATGCTAGGACTTCTAGTTCTATGTTAACAGCAGTGGTGAGAGTGGGCATTCCTGTCATGTTCCTGACCTTAGGGGAAAAGCTCTCAGTTTTTCCCCATTGAGAATGATATTTGCTGTGGGCTTTTCGTAGATGGCTTTTATGATATTGAGGTATGTTCCCTCTATTCCTATATTTTGAAGAGTTCTAATCAGGAAAGGATGCTGTATTTTGTCAAATGCTTTTTCTACATCAATTGAGAGGATCATATGGTTCTTGTTTTTTATTTATTAATGTGCTCTATCACGTTGATTGATTTGTGAATGTTGAATCACCCTTGCAGCCCAGGAATAAATCCCACTTGGTCATGGTAAATAATTCTTTTAATGTACTGTTGGATCTTATTGGCTAGGATATTGGTGAGAATTTTGGCATCCATGTTCATCAGGGATATTGGTCTGTAATTCTTTTTGATGGGGTCTTTGGTTTTGGGATCAAGATAGTGCTGGCCTCTTAGAATGGGTTTGGAAGTTTTCCTTCCATTTCTGTTTTTTGAAACAACTTCAGTAGAATAAGTATTATTTCTTCTTTAAATGTTTGGTAGAATTCCCCTTGGGAGCCATGTGGCCCTTGACTCTTATTTTTTGGGGGGGTTTTGATTACTGTTTCAATTTCCTTTCTGATTATGGGTTGTTCAGGTTTTCTATTTCTTCCTGTTTCAATTTTGGTAGTTTATAAGTTTCCAGGAATGCATCCACATCTTACAGATTGCCTAATTTGTTGGCATATACTTGCTCATAATATGTTCTTAAAACTGTTTGTATAAAACTGTTTGTATTTCCTTGGTGTTGGTCGTGATCTCTCTTCCTTTCATTCATGATTTCATGAACTTGGGTCCTTTCTCTTTTCTTTTTGATCAGTCTGGCTAGAGGTTTATTAATCTTATTAATTCTTTCAAAGAACCAGCTTCTAGTTTCATTGATCTGTTCTACTGTTCTTCTGGTTTCTATTTCATTGATTTCTGCTCTAATCTTTATTATTTCTCTTCTCCTGCTTGGATTAGGCTTTATCTATTGTTCTTTCTCCAGCTCCTTTAGGTGTAAAGTTAGCTTGTGTATTTGAGATTTTTCTAATTTTTTGAGAGAGGCTTGTATTGCAATGTACTTCCCTCTTAGGACTGCCTTTACTATATCCCAAAGGTTTTGAATAGTTTTTTTTTTTTTCATTTTCATTGGTTTCAATGAATTTTTCTAATTCCTCCTTAATTTTCTCATTGACCAATTCATTCTTTAATAGGATGCTCTTTAACCTCTAGGTTTTTGAGTTCCTTCCAAATTTCCTCTTGTGATTGAGTTCGTTTCGAAGTATTGTTATCTGAAAATATGCTGGCAATAATCCCAATCTTTGGTATTGGTTGAAACCTGAGTTGTGACCTTGTATGTGATCTATTCTGGAGAATATTCCATGTGCACTTGAGAAGAATGTGTATTCTGTTGCTTTAGGATGGAATGCTCTGTATATATCTGTGAGGTCCATCTGGTCCAGTGTGTCATTCAAAGCCCTTGTTTCTTTGTTGATCTTCTGCTTAGATGATTTGCTGTGAGTGGGGTGTTAAAGTCCCCTCCTATGATTGTATTATTATCAATGTGTTTCTTATTTTGGTTATAAATTGGATGATATAATTGGCTGCTCCCAAATTAGGAAAATATATATTTATAATTGTTAGATCTTCTTGTTGAGTAGACCTTTTAAGTATGATATAGTGTCCCTTTTCATCTTTTACTACAATCTTTGGTTTAAAATCTAATTTGTCTGATATGAGAATTGCTACCCCAGCTTTCTTTTGAGGCCCATTAGCATGATAAATTGTTCACTGTCCCCTCATTTTCAGTCTGGAGGTGTCTTTAGGTCTAAAATGAGTCTCTTGTAGACAGCATATGGATGGGTCCTGCTTTTTTGTCCCATCTGATACCCTCTCTTTTGATTGGAGCATTTAGCCCATTTACATTCAGAGGAACTATTGAAAGATATGAATTTAGTGCCATTGTATTACCTGTAAATTCCCTGTTTCTGTAGATTGTCTCTGTTTCTTTCTGGTTTATGTTACTCTTTGCTTGTAGGATCCCCCTTAATATTTCTTGTAGGGCTGCCTTGGTGGTCACATATTCTTTCAGTTTCTGTCTGTCCTGGAAGCTCTTTATCTCTCCTTCCATTCTGAATGACATCCTTGCTGGATAAAGTATTCTTGGCTACATGTTTTTCTCATTTAGTATCCTGAATACATCATGCTAGCCCTTTCTGGCCTGCCAGGTCTCTGTGGATGGGTCTGATGTCAGTCTGATATTCCTCCCTCTGAAGGTTAGGAAGCTCTTGTCTTGAGCTGCTTTCAGGATTTTCTCTTTATCTCTGAAATTTGCAAGCTTCATTGTTATATGTTGGGGTGTTGGTCTATTTTTATTGATTTTGGGAGGGGTCCTCTCTACTTCTTGGACATGAATGTCTGTTTCCTTCCCCAGATTAGGGAAGTTCTCAGCTATTATTTGCTCAAATATACCTTCTGGCCCTCTATGTCTTCATCCTCAGCCGCCCCAATAATTCTGATGTTGGTTTGTTTTATGGCATCACTGAATTCTTGAAGCCTCTCCTCATGGTCTATTAGTTGTTTTTCTCTCTTTTCTCGCCTTCCTTCCTTTCCATCAACTTGTCTTCTATGTCAGTTTCTCTCTCTTCTGCCTCTTTTACCCTAGCTTTTAGAGCATCCAATTTAGACTGCATCTCAGAGCATTAATTTCAGCCTGATTAGATCTCATTTCTGCACTAAGAGATTCTCTAGTGGCTTTTATGCTTTTTTTTTCCAAGTCCTGTTAGTAACTTTATAATTGTTATCCTGAAGTCTAGCTCTGACATTTTACTTATAATCATATCAATTAAATCTGTGGCAGAGAGTATTATCTCAGGTTCTGTCTTTTGTTGTGCATTCCTCCTTGTAGTCATTTTGCCCAGAGAAGAATGGATGAGTGAGTGAGCAGAATAAAAAATATGAACCACCACCGAAGCAAAATACACACTAGACAAATCTGAAGAGCTCAGAAACCAAAAAAGAAAAGCAACTGAGAACGCAAAAGAAGAAAAAAAGAGGGGGTGGGGGAGGAGAGAGGATATAATCTTACAGTGTGGACAAATCAGTGTGATCCAGTTGGTCCTGAGTGTATTTTGGTCTGTATATTAGAAGACACTAAATCCCAAAAGTGTTAAGAAAACAAATCATATATATATATATATATATATATATATATATATATATATATATATAATTGAATAGAGTGAAAGGATGCCAAAAATGAAGAATATATCTATAAAATGTAAATGTAAAAAATGAAAGTTAAAAATAGACTTAAAAACAAAGAGTTGACAAAATAAAAAACTAGTTGAAAGGGAGAAAAGGAAAGAAAAGATGGAAAATGTTAAACTGAAAGATAAATCATGAGAAAAAAAAATTGAATTCTATATACTATTTTCCCCTAGCGCTGGAGTTTTATAGTCTTGTGTAGTCTGTAAACTTACTGTGCAGCTGTTCTTCTAGTTGGTCTACTGGGGGAGGGGCCTGCTGGGCTGATTCTCAGGTGTCTTTGCCTGGGCAGAGTTGTACCACCTCTTGCCAGGAGGCAGGGCTCAGTATAAGCTGGTCCTCTGTGGGCCTTTTGTTCCCTAAAGGCTTTCCATGCCTCTTTAGAGCATCAAAATAAAAATGGCCACATGATCTCCAGCCCCAGAGTTGAAGGATCATGGTCCCCTCTCTTCAGTAATCCCTCAGGAATAAACAGTCTTCTCTTTGGTGTGTGCCAAACTCTGCAGACTCCTACAATGCTTGCCCACACTGATCCTCCCAGGGGGAGGGGAGGGTCCTGAGTTACTGCACTTTGTAGGGCCTTGGCATGGAGAGAAGTTGCTTAATGGTGCACTCACCCATTCTGCCCCTCCTAGGGGAAGGCAGAGTCGCCCCACATTTCTGTCCTTTGTATGGTCCCCATGTGGAGCGTGGTCACCTGCTGGAGGCCCCACTTGCTGTTTATGGTGAACCTAGCTGAGAGCCCCCTCCCGGACTCACTGACTGTAACCAGTTTCACCTCTCCAGTTTCACCACTCTACTGGCAGGCACCCCCATTATTTCTGTGACTCCAGGGATCCTGGGACCACACTATAGCACCTAGAAATCTGCCCCTTTTCATCACCTGAGCACCTTTCAGGCAGGGATGTCTCTCACTGGAGCAGATTTCTAAGGGTTCCGATTTTGCCCTCCAGGGCTATATCACTTTCCGTTAGCTTGCTTACTGAGGCTCTCTCCCTCTGCAGTTTATCTTTTGATATATCCCCTCAGATTCACTTCTGTGCACCTCCTACCTTGCAGAACATGGTCACTTTTCTACTTATAGAGCTCCAGATATTCTTTTCTTACATCTCAGGTTGAATTCATGGGTGTTCAGAATGATTTGATAGTTATCTAGCTAAATTCAAGGGACCAGATGAAACGAAGTCCCCTACTCTTCTAACATCTTGCCTAGAAACTGTCTTTAATAGTTTATATATTTAAATGTACAAGCTCATTAGAATTCAAGAAAATTTAAATTTAAGCAACAAGATACCATCTATGGTTATCAAATTAGCAAAGACTAAAAATTTAAAATCTCTAATTCTAATTCTCTAACCAGAGTTTCTTAACCTTGGCACTATTGACATTTTGGGGAGGATAATTCTTTGATGTGGGGGGCAGTTCTGTGCATTGTAGGATGTTTAGTAGCATTCCTGACCTTTACCCACTAGATGCCAGTAGCATTCCTTTCCTGTTGTGATAACCAAACATGTCTCTAGACATTGCCAAATGTCCTGTGAGGGGCAAAATTATTCTGAGTTGAGAACCACTTGGCATTCTTCCAATTCATCATGATGGCTCTTACTTCAGATATTTGCATATTCTTACTCCAGTGCATTACCTTTCATACTCTTATCATCCTTCTTGTTGCTGCTGGGGCTTTTGAGAAACTTCATGACTCTTCAAAATGGGTTCCCATAGCACCCTGCCTTTATCCTTATCTCATCACTTTTTACACTGTAGTATATTTTATTTAATTATTTGCCAGTATTTTTTTGTCAAGTTTTTATTGAAATTCCAGTTAGACAACATACAGTGTAATATTAGTTTCAGGTGTAGAATTTAGTGATTCATCACTTACATACAACACCCAGTGCTCATCACAAGAGCCCTCCTTAATTCCCATCACCCATTTAACCCATTCCCCCCACCCACCTCTTCTCCAATAATCTTCAGTTTGCTCTCTATAATTAAGAGTTTCTTTCCTGATTTGCCCCTCTTTTTCTTTTTCCCATGTTTATTGTTTTGTTTCTTAAATTACACATATGAGTGAAATCATATGGTATTTGTCTTTGACTGAATTGTTTTACTTAATATAATACTCTCTAGCTCCATCCATGTCATTGCAAATGGCAAGATTTCATTCATTTTGATGGAATATATATATCATGCCAGTACTTCTTTGTCTATTCATCAGTTGATGGACATTTGGGCCCTTTCCATAGTTTGTCTATTGTTGAATGCTGCTATAAACATCAGGGTGCATGTATCCTTTTAAAACAGTGTTTTTGTATCTTTTGGGTAAATACCTAGTAGTGCAATTGCTGGATCATAGGGTAATTCTATTTTTAACTTTCTGAGGAACATCCATACTGTTTTCCAGAGTGGCTGCACCAGTTTGCTTTCCTACCAACAGTGTAAGAGGGTTCCCCTTCACATCCTCTCCAACATCTGTTATTTCCTATTGTTAATTTTACCCATTCTGACTGGTATGAGGTGATATCTCATTGTAGTTTTGATTTGTATTTACCTGATGATGAGTGATGTTGAGCATCTTTTCATGTGTCTGTTGGCCGTCTGTATGTCTTCTTGGGAAAAATGTCTATTCATGTCTTCTGCCCATTTTTTAACGGGGTTATTTTTTTGGGGGGGGTGTTGAGCTTGTTAAGTTCTTTATAGATTTTGAATACTAACCCTTTATCAGATATGCCATTTGCAAATATTTTCTCCCATTCCATAGGTTGCCTTTTAGTTTTGTTGATTGTTTCCTTCACTGTGCAGGAGCTTTTTATTTTGATGATGTCTCAATAGCTTATTTTTGCCCCAATAATTTATTTTTGCTTTTGTTTCCTTTGCCCCAGTTTCATTCTTTTGCATGTTGCTGTTCACTTTTCTCAACACCATGTGTTGAAGAGACCATCTTTTTTCCTTTGGATATTCTTTCCTGCTTTGTTGAAGATTAACTGACCATATAGTTTTGAGTTCATTTCTGTCTTTTCTATTCTGTTCCATTGATTTATGTGTCTGTTTTTGTGCCAGTACGATGCTGTCTTGATCAGTACAGCTTTGTAATATAACTTAAAGTCCAGAACTGTGATGCTTCCAGCTTTACTTTTCTTTTTCAAGATAGCTTTGGCTATTTGGCATCTTTTGTGATTCCATACAATTTTAAGATTGTTCTAGCTTGGTGAAAAAAGCTGGTGGTATTTTGATAGGGATTGCATTAAATATGAAGATTAAATTGGGTAGTACAGACATTTTAACAATGTTTGTTTTTACAATTCATGAGCATGGAATGTTTTCCATTTCATTGTGTCCTCTTCAATTTCTTTCATAAGTGTTCTATAGTTTTCAGAATATAGATCTTTTACTTCTTTAGTTAGGTTTATTCCTAGGTATTTTATGGTTTTGTTGCAATTGTAAATGGGATTGATTCCTTGATTTCTCCTTCTGCTGCTTCATTATCGGTGTATAGAAATGTAACAGATTTCTATACATTGATTTGGTAGGATGAAACTTTACTGAATTTGTGTATCAGTTCTAGCAATTTTTTTGCTGGAGTCTTTTTAGTTCTCTATATAGAATATCATGTCATCTGCGAATAGTGAAAATTTGACTTCTTTGCTGATTTGGATGCCTTTTATTTCTTTTTGTTATCTGATTGCTGAAGCTAGGACTTCCAGTACTATGTTAAGTAACACTAGTGAGAATTTTGAAATCAGAATAATGCTGGCCTCATAGAATGGGTTTGGAAGTTTTCCACTTCTATACTTTGGAATAGTTTGAGAAGAATAGGTATTAACTGTTCTTTCAATGTTTAGTAGAATTCACTTATGAAGCCATCTAGCCCTGGGCTTTTGTTTGGAGATTTTTGATTACTGATTCAATTTCTTTGATGGTTATTGGTCTGTTCAAGTTTTTTATTTCTTTCTGTTTCAGTTTTGGTAGTTTATATGCTCCTAGGAATTTATCCATTTTTTTCCAGATTGATTTGGTGGCATATAATTTTTCATAACATTGTCTTATAATTTTATTTCTGTGGTATTGGTTGTGATTTCTCTTCTCTTGTTTGTGATTTTGTTTATTTGGGTCCTTTCTCTTTTCTTTTTGATAAGTCTGGCTAGGGGTTTATCAATTTTATTAATTTTTTCAAAGAACCAGCTCCAGAATCAATTTTTTCATTGATTTGCTCTAATATTTTTTGTTTGTTTGTTTCTATACTATTTATTTCTGCTCTCTTCTTTATTTCTCTTCTTCTACTGGATTTAGGTTTCTTTCTTTTTTTTTTTTTCTAGCTACTTTCGGTGTAATGTTAGGTTGTTTATTTGAGATTTTCCCTCTTCTTAAAATAGGCCTGTATTGCTATGTAATTCCCTCTTAGGACCACTTTTGCTGCATCCCAAAGGTTTTGGACTGCAATGTTTTCATTCTCATTTGTTTGCACGTATTTTTTAAATTTCTTCTTTAATTTCCTGGTTGACCCATTCATTCTTTAGTATCATGTTTTTTAAATTCCATGTATATGTGGTCTTTCCAAATTTTTTTGTGGTTGACTTCAAGTTTCATACTGTTGTGGTCAGAACAGATTCTTGGTATGATTTCAATCTTTTTGTACTTTTTGAGGCCTGATTTGTGACCTAGTGTGTGATCTATTCTGGAGAATGTCCCATGTGCACTTGAAAAGTATGTGCATTCCGCTGCTTTAAGATGAATTGTCTGAATATATCTGTGAAGTCCATCTGGTTCAGTGTGTTATTCAAAGCCATTGTTTCCTTGTTGATTTTCTGCTTAGATGATATGTCCATTGATTTAATTGAGGTGTTAAAGTCTCCTACTATTATTGTATTATTATCAATTAGTTCCTTTATGTTTGTTATTGTTTTATATATTTGGGTGCTCCCAAGTTGGAGGCATAAACATTTACAATTGTTAGAAATTCTTGTTGGATAGACCCTTTGTTATGATATAGTGCTCTCTTTATCTCTTGTTTTAGTCTTTGGTTTAAAATCTAGTTTGTTTGATATATGTATTACTATTCTGGTTTTCTTTTGACATCCATTTGCATGATAAATGTTTCTCCCTCCACTCACTTTCAATCTGCAGGTGTTTTTAGATCTAAAAAGAGTCTCTTGTAGGTGGCATATAGATGGGTCTTGTGTTTTCATTGGCGTGTTTAGGCCATTTACATTCATAGTAATTATCGATAGTAATGTATTAAGTGCCATTTTGTTACTTGATTTGTCATTGTTTCTGGAGACTTTTTCTGTTCCTCTTTAGTCTTTTTCACTCTTGGTCTTCCCTTCCCACTCAAAGAGTCCCCTTTAATATTTCTTGCAGGGCTGGTTTAGTGTTCATGAACTTCTAGTTTTTGTTTGGGAAACACTTTATCTCTCCTTGTATTCTGTATCATAGTCTTGCTGGATAGAGTATTCTTGGCTGCAGATTTTTCCCTTTGAACACTGCTGAATATATCATGCCACTCCCTTCTGGCTTGCCAAGTTTTTGTTGAGATAGTGGCAGCTAGCCTTTTTTTGTTTTTCCTTATAAGTTAGGGATTTCTTTTGTCTTGCTCTTTTTAGGATTTTTTCTTCATCACTATATTTTGTAAATTTAACTATACTATGTCTTGGTGTTGGTCTGCCCTTGTTGATTTTGATGGCAGTTTTCTGTGCCTCCTGGATTTGGATGTCTGTTTCCTTCCCCAGATTAGGAAAATTTTCAACTATTGTTTTCTCAAATAAACCTTCTGCCCCCCTTTCTCTTCTTTTTCTGGGAGTCCTATGATATGAATTTTATTACATTTGATGGAGTCACTGAGATTCCTAAATCTATTCTTGTGATCCATCATTCTTCTTTCTCTCTTTTGTTCAGTTTCATTATTTTCCATAATTGTATCTTTTATATCACTTATTCATTTCTCTGCTTCTTCCATTTTTGTGGTCATTACATCCAGTCAGTTTCAAATCTCAGTTATTGCATTTTTCATTTCTGACTGATTTTTTTTAGCATTTTTATTTTTGTGGTAAGGATCTCTCTTATGTCTTCCATGCTTTTCTCTAGCCCAGCTAGTATCTTTATGATTGTTGGTTTAAATTCTCCATCAGTTATATTACTTATATCTGTTTTGCTTAGATTTCTGGCTGTGACCTTTTCTTTTTCTTTCTTTTGGGATGAATTCCTTCATCTTGGCATTTTGTCTAGGTCTCTGTCTTCTTCTGTGTATTAGAAAATCCTGTTATGTTTCCTTCTCCTGAGAGTAATGGCTTGATGAAGAGGTCATATAGCATCCAGGTAGTGTCTCTGGTATGTGCTGTGTGCACTCTGATGTGTTTTGGCTGCTCTATTCCTAGGTCTGTCATCTGCGGAGTTTCTCCTTGCCTGCAATGGGCAATGTTTGGACCTTAGACAGAGTGTGGTGAATTTTTATTAGGGGTGGTCTGGTCTGCTTGTTAAATGAGACATGATGCTACTTCCACTAGAACTGAAGCTTTTCAGAATGCTATGGTCAGTAAATGTGGTACATGTGTGGGCTCCTCCTGGTCTTCAGGGGATGGGGCCTGCTGCACTCATCCTTAGGCCCACTTGCTTGAGAAAAGCAGTATCAGCAGAGTGCAGAGTGGTGGGACTTGGTGTAAACAGGTTAGGCAGCCAGTGTTGACATTGCACTGTTTACTGAAGTTGGTTTATGATGAGGGGTGGGGGTGGGAGATGGTGCCAGCCAGCTCCTTTGTCCCCAGAGAAGGGAGTTTGTGCTTGCTGCTCTCAGGAAAGTACTCCCAGAAGAGAGAATAATTTCCCTTCATGTATCCCAGGCATTTTTCAAATGACTGTTTTCACACTGTCTGTCTCTGGGTTGCTTGCCTTCCTGGAGCAGCATGGTGCACTTTTGCTGTATCTCAGCCATGCCTGCTGACTTTTAAAACTCCAAACTTTAGGGCCTGGTGTGTCAGGGACCTATGGTGGTCTTCTGGGAGAGTCTCACCATGCTGCGACTGATGGAGGTTTGATTGAGAAGGGAAGTTGCACCAGAGCGCAGCGGTGTGGGATTTGGAGCAAGGCCAGCTAACAGCCAGTGTCTGATTTAGCTGCCCTCAGCAGGTAACTCTGTGCTTATGCTGAGGGGCAGGGGAGGGAAATGGCCTCTGCCAGCTCTTTTGTCCCTGGAGACATGACTCTGAGAATGCCACCTCTCACATATGCACTCCAAGAAGAGTGAACATTCTCTCCCTGTGTACCTTAGGCAATCTTTATTTATTTTTATTTATTTTTAAAGATTTTATTTATTTATTTGACACAGAGAGAGAGACAGCGAGAGAGGGAACACAAGCAGGGGGAGTGGGAGAGGGAGAAGCAGGCTCCATGCTGAGCAGGGAGCCCGATGCGGGGCTCGATCCCAGGACCCTGGGATCATGACTTGAACCAAAGTCAGACGCTTAACGATTGAGCCACCCAGGTGCCCCTAAGCAATCTTTAGATCACGCCATCTGACCAGGGTTCCTTGCCTGCCTTCTCTCCAGGAGTAGGGCAGCACCCTCAGATCCCTATCCCAGCCAAGCCTGCCAACCTCTAGAACTCCAGTCTTTGAACCCCACTGGTTGCAGAAACTCAAGAAAAGCAGCCCCTCTCATTTTCCCAGCCAAACACTTTGGGGAATTATTCTCCTTTTATATTCCCCTGTGCACTCCCCCCCCTCTCTCTCACCTTTCTCCATGACCAGGGCTCCCTCCCCTCCAGAGTACCTGTGACCCCTTTCTCCCCCAAACCACATCTCTGCACTTCCTAACTTCCTCTATGTGGCCTCTTCTCTCCCTCTAGTTGTGCAGTTTGTTCCCTCAGTCCTCAGTTTGATTTCTTGGGTATTTAGAATGAGTTGATAGTTATCTAGCTGTGTTCAAGGGATGAGTCAAGCCTAGGGTCCTCCTATTATGCTGCCATCTTAGCTCTCCTATCTATTTACCAGTGTTTTCTTATAGAGTGTGAATTCCACACAGACAGGCTTTATGACTTTCATGAACCCTAACAATTTTTGCTTTCATGGGCTTCTTTCTTCATAAAAATACAAAAATTATATTTTATGGTTGCATTGACATTAATGCAATCAAGTCAGGATTATATTCACTTTTATTCTTCTTATTTTAAAAGATATTAAAACATGGACCCCTGAAGAATATTGTGGGCCTAGGCACTGTGTTTACCATGCCTAATGAGTATGTTGGCCCTGGCTTCAAAAAGACAGGGACAGTGCTGTCTTGGCCACCACTGTATGCTCAATATCTAGGATTGAGTAGATGTTTAATCATAGTTCTCAAATGAATAAATAGATTAAAATTTTGCTAAACAAGAAGTATTTTTAAAAATTTGAGCCACAAGAGACTTTAAAATAATTTTAACTGAGTCAAGATATACTTATTTCATTAAATTTCTTCATTGTTACTTGTGCTCTAGTTTTGATGTACTTGAAAAATATTCTACATTCTCTCATGATATTTATTATTTAAATATTACTGATATGATTTTAAAAAAATAAATAGATCCTTGATCATCTAGCCTTCTACTTCATTCTGATATCCAATACTCGTGATCAAACTGAAGATATAGCCCCATGCTATATATCAGATTATTTCATTGTTTTTTTTTTTTCAGTAATTTTCTACTGGTTTTCTTTTATTTTGGAAAATAAGGATACAATAGGTAAATTTGCAGGTCTAGTAAGATGTGTAAGAGTTGACTGGCAAGAGTCAGTTTTCCTTTGCTGGTACTTAAGATTATGATTTGGACAATGTTGTGAGTTTTCAATTTTGCCAGTTTACCTAAGGAGTCATCAAGCACTGCCATATTGATCTATGCTAACCATATAGTCCTTGCCTTCAAGGAGTCAAAAGATTAGTGCTATCCTTAAAACAATTTCTTTTCTGGGATTAAGATGTGTGATTATATTAGTAATCAAATAGCTACTAGTTAATTATGGAATAAGAGCAAAATAATTGGTAGTTTTGGGAGAAAAGTGCATCTTAGTCATGTTTGAGCCAAGCAAACTACTCTTGTTCTACTCCATAATACATCTTTCTTTTTGTTTGTTTGTTTCAAATTTTTATTTAAATTGTAGTTGTTTAACCCATAGAGTAATATTGGTTTCAGGAGTCGAATTCAGTGATTCATCACTTACATATAACACCCAGTGCTCATAACAACACCTGCCTTCTTTAATACCCATCACCCATTTATCGTGTCCCCTGCCCACCACCCCTCCATCAACCCTCAGGATGTTACAGAATATTTATGTCCTCCTGCTCCTTTAGGCACTGTTCAAAATGTTATTTTCTACAATGAAGATTCATGACATTATTCTTCTTGAAATTTTATACTTTGTCATATTGCAATTCTCATGAGACCAGATATTATTCACTTATAGCATTTTAGGTTCTGTAATTCATGATGACATGGCCAAAAGCTCCTTTAGTTCATTAATAACATTTCTCCATTTGTAGGATGCCATAATCTCTGAGCAGGTTTCCCAACATATATTATCCAGCTAAAGAATGCATATTATTGTTTGATTCCACAAAAGATGTGGCTTGATTTGGTTTCAAATTGGAGTCAAATCTCACCTCAATTAAGCCTCCCCTAATCCTAGTTGGTCAGAATCAATCATTTCTTTCCCTGAGCTCTCCCAATATGGCATTTCTATCTCTACTTAGTACTTACTTATTCTGCTTTGGTTATTTGCCTAATTGTCTTATCTTTTTTAGGAGAAAGAAGGAGTCACTCTATTATTCATCTTTGTGCTCCCTTAAGCACCTAGCATATGCCTTGCACATAGTAGGTCACTGCATTAAGAATAATTTCAATTAATTTGTAATGTCCATGATATCCTCAGGCTTTAGTGTATGGTTTTAGAAAGTATACATATTAACAGTATATATGTGTGAGTGTATTTGATGGAACTCTTAATGTGAAATCTGCTTAGATTTTTTTTTCAAAAAGGATTTCCATCAGCCTGACAGATTTTAGTGTTTGCAACCTTATCATTACCAGCAGTAAATTTCTTTGAAAATGCCAAGTGAGGGTCATCAAGCTAATGGATTTTTCCACTATGATATTCTAGGAAATTATGCCATCCAACTTGCCAGAAGTTGCTTCAAAGTCAAACACTGAAATATATAAGTAGAGTACAAGAGTGCCTAGAAGGTTATTTTTTTAAAGTCTTTCCTATTTTTGTATCTGTATTTCCAATTCTGATTACATATTTCTACTGTCCAATATTAAGATGTCCTTTACCACTTTTAAAATTTACAGTTAGGATCCAGTATTTATTTGAATTCTCAGCTCACTGGATATTTCAGAAAATGTGACCCTGTTAGCAAGTATTTCTTTGAGTCTAAGAAACAAGGAATAAAATCAGGAAGATTAAATAGTAACACTTCATTTGGAAATGGCTTTCTATAGAGCAAGTGAACTCTGATCAAGAGTTAGAATATATTACACAGGTGCACTGAATAGGCTGAACAACCTCTCTTCTCACTTATTCATGTGTAATGATTGGGAGATGTTGGATATCTTGCTAGAAAATAAGAACATAGAGCTTCCTCTCAGTCAGACTTTCTGAAGACATTATTCCTCCCTGGCCACTTCTTGTCCAGTTACTCACTCAAGACAGGTCTTCAATCACCTGGCCAATTATAAAACACAACACTTATTCCCTGGTTACTCTCTGGTTTCCTATTTACTTTGACAGATCTCTAATCATTGGATTCATTAAAAGAAAAAGTACCATCCTGAAAAGACATTAAGTATATGACAAAGACCCTAGCTTTAGCCTAAGCTGTGCTCAGGTATGTTTCAAAATGCCCCAATAGACAGTATATATATTCCTTGAAGGCAGGTGCCATCTCTCTCATATTTTCTGAGCTGCACCTCTGTCTTCATTGTCACTTCTGAGCTTCTGGTTTGACATTTATCCTGTTTGATTTTTTAATTTCACATCTGATTTTGGCTTGGTTTGATTCCACTTGCCCTCCTTGAACATGTCAGTGGCACTTAGGGGACTCAAGGAAGAAGAGTGCTATATAGAAGGGTGGGAAGATGAAGGGCTGCAAAATGGGGGGAAAAAGATCAGCAGGTTTCAGACATATGATGATCAGGGAATTGAGAAATAAGGAGGCCATATTTTGGCTTCTCCAGTCAACAACCCGCACCCCAGGAGTCCTTAGATTTTAGGAAATGTATTGGATCTCTCATTGTGTGAATAATGTGATTTACGTAATTTTACAGTTGGATATTACATGAAAGAGTGGCTTCAGAAGACTGGAGAATTTGGCAACATTTGGGTATTCTAGCAATTGTTTTTTTTATATACAGCTGTCTTTGTTAAAAATCCTGGGTTGGATTTTTAACCTGCTTGAAGAGGAAGATCAAAGAGGAGGGCAGAGAAATCTTCCTTTACCTCTGTGCCAAGGGAGTATATGAGAATTTTAACTCAAGATGTAGCAGTGGATATGATTCAGGAGAATGCCAGAGAAGGCTCTAATTGAGTTCCTATAAAGAAATAAGTTCTTTAATTCAATGTCATCTCTTACTAACCACAAAGAACATGCCAATGCAATGTGCCAATAAAGTAGATTTCTATTATGCTTACCTTGAAGTGCTATGTGTAATGAAGTCATTGGCAAGCTCTATTTATTTTTAAAGGCAAGCAAGAGAAAAGTAGTAAAACTCAAATCTCTACATTTCTATTGGTCACATAATGGAAATGTTATTTATTGTGTCTTTATCTGTTAAGAAATGGGAATATATAGCTTAAAAATGTTAAAATTTTGATTTAGTTTTCTTCTCTTCCTCTCCAGTAGTTCTCTGTGTTTTTTAAAAGGTGAAAAGACTAAAAAACTTATCCTTTGATGTCTGGACACTATTTGGTTAGAATAATAGCAAACATTTTGATTTTGAAGTTTTATTTATTTATTTGACAGAGAGAGAGACAGCGAGAGCAGGAACACAAGCAGGGGAGTGGGAGAGGGAGAAGCAGGCTTCCTGCGGAGCAGGGAGCCCGATGTGGGGCTCAATCCCAGGACCCTGGGATCATGACCTGAACCAAAGGCAGATGCTTAACAACTGAGCCACCCAGGCACCCCCAAACGTTTTGATTTTGAAGAAGTAAAACAGAATATTATGTCAATGCTAAGATAAAGTATACAGTGCAAATAAGAAAATGTTAAATAGTCTTCAGACACTAATACTTTGAATTTGTAATAAGTTTTCATTAAACACATTTCTTGGGCTAAGTGATAAATTATAAGAACTAGATTTGATTGTGACCTGTAACATGTTCAACAACAAAAATATGTTTATAAAATTAAATGGTTTAATTCTGTATAATTTCTCAGTATGTTACAGTTACATGTATTTCTGTGTAGGAAGAAGTATTAGAGCAAAACATAATCTGTTAGTAAACTAAATATGAGAAATCCTAAAGGTTTTACATCAATATATTCTTTATTTTCAAAGTGAAAGGGATGTTGCACCTCTTAGTTGGTAAGGTTTGGTCCTTGTTTCTTGTTTTATGTCTGGGGGACTGGTTATAACTAAAGCTTGCTTTGAGAACTGGAGGAAACAAAGATGCCTGAGTATATACTATTAAGTCATTACATTTTTTTCTCAGCTAGTTTTTTCTGTTTAATTGAAGTATAATGAACATACAACGTTATACTAGTTTCAGGTATACAATATAATGTTGCAACATTTCTATACATTATTAAGTGCTCATCACAATTATATTCTTAATCTCCTTTCTCTATTTTAGCCATTTCCTCACCCACCTCCCCTCTGGCAACCACCAGTTTGTTCTCTGTATTTAAGGGTCTGGGTTTTTTGTTTATCTCTTTTTTTCTTTGTTTGCTCATTTGTTTTGTTTCTTAAATTCCATATATAAGTGAAATCATATGATATTTGTCTTTCTCTGGCTTATTTCACTTAGCATTATACCCCATAGGTCCATCCATATTTTTGCAAATGGCAAGATCTCATTCTTTTTCATGGCTGATACATATATATCTCACAACTTCTTGATCTATTCATCTATCAATGGATGCCTGAGTTTCTTCCATATCTTGGGTTTCTTCCATATCTTGGGTTTTGTCCACATCTTGGCTATTGTAAATAATGCTGCAATAAACATAAGGGTGCATATATCTTTTTGAATTAGTATTTTCATTTCCTCTGGGTAAATACCCAGTAGTGGAATTACTGGATCATATTGTAATTTTCTTTTTAAATTTTTGAGGAAATTCTATACTGTTTTCCATAGTGGCTGCACCAATTTGCATTCCCAACAGTGCACAAAGTTTCCTTTTTCTCCACATCCTCGCCAACAACTTATGTTTCTTGTCTTTTCAATTCTAACCATTCTGACAGGTGTAAGGTGATATCCTTTTTTTTGTCAGGTGATATCTGATTGTGTTTTGATTTATATTTCCCTGATGATTAGTGATGTTGAGCATATTTTCATGTGTTTGTTGGCCATCTGCATGTATTCTTTGGAAAAATGTCTATTCAGGTCCTCTGCCCAATTTTTTTTTTTTTAAATGAAACACAGCCAATTTTATTCAAATTCCCCAAAATTTATACTCCGTATGTTCATTGTTCCTAAAATGTAGGTCACCATTTATATAATGGTTTTATTATTTCATCTTTATTTTATAGTTTTTTCATCTTGTCTTTATACAGTTCTTCAGTAGAAGCCAGAGTCCTGAGTTGCCCAGTTAGGAGCCTCTGACCTACTATTCTGATTAAGTTTCTTCTCAATATTCATGGCCAACATCTGGCTTCTAAATGAAAGGCTTTTGGTCTTTTCAATCACTTGTTGATAGGGTGAAACTGCATTGTTACCCATAACCACATGACCTAATTTGGAATCAGTCTTGGCATCCAGCCTTGCATTTCTAATCAAATTTACAACCCATCTTTCAGCTTCTTCTGGAGTCATGTTCAGTTTGTCTGCCAACATGTTAATGCTGATACACTGGTGGATGTGACAAAAAGTCTCAAATATGAAGAGATGATTTTAATTAATTATTTGAGGGTTTTTTGGTGTTGAGTTGTATAAGTTCTTTATACGTTTTGGATATAATCCTCTCAATGGATATAAATTTGCAGAGATTTCTCCCATTCATTAGGTTGCCTTTTTGCTTTGTGGGTGGTTTCTTTCACTGTGCAAAAGCTCTTTATGTTGGTGTAGACTCAATAGTTTAAGTTTGCTTTTGTTTCCTTTAACTGGGGAGATCTACCTAGAAAAATGTTTGTATTATTGATGTCAAAGAAATTATTGCCTATGTTTTCTTCTAGGAGTTTTATGGTTTCAGGTCTCACATTTCGGTCTTTAATCCATTTTGAGTTTATTTTTGTGTATGGTATAAGAAAGTAGTCCATTTTCATTCTTTTGCATGTAGCTGTCCAGTTTTCCCAACACCAGGTTGAAGAGACTGTCTTTTCCCCATTGTATATTCTTGCCTCCTTCATCGTAGTCATAGATTAATTGACCATAAAAATGTAGATTTATTTCTGAAATTTTTATTTTTTTCTATCAATGGATGCCTGAGTTTCTTCCATATCTTGGGTTTCTTCCATATCTTGGGTTTTGTCCACATCTTGGCTATTGTAAATAATTGGTCTATGTGTCTATTTTTCTGCCAGCACCATACTGTTTTGACTACTATAGCTTTGTAGAATATTTTTAAATCTGAGATAGTGATATCTCCAGCTTTGTTCTTTTTTAACATGGCTTTGGTTATTCAGGGTCTTTTGTGGTTCCATACAAATTTTAGTATTACTTATTTTATTTTATTTTTTAAAAAGATTTTATTTATTTATCTGACAGAGAGAGAGATAGGGAGAGCAGGAACACAAGCAGGGGGCAGTGGGAGAGGGAGAAGCAGGCTTCCCGCTGAGCAGAGAGCCTGATGAGGGGCTGGATCCCAGGACCGTGGGATCATGACCTGAGCTGAAGGCAGATGCTTAATGACTGAACCACCCAGGTGCCCTAGTATTACTTATTTTAGTTCTGTGAAAAATGCTGTTTGTATTTTGATAGGGATTGGATTAAATCTGTAGACTGTTTTGTGTAGTATGAACATTTTACCAATATTGGTTCTTCCACTCCATGAGCATGGAATATATTTCCATTGTTCCTGTCATCTTCAATTTCTTTCATCAATGTTTTTTAAATCTTTCAGAGTACAGGTCTTTTAGCTCCTTGGTTAAATTCATTCCTAGGTATTTTATTATTTTTGGTGCAATTATCAATGTGATTATTTTCTTAATTTCTATTTCTTCTACTTCATTATTAGTGTATAGAAATGAAAAAGCTATCTGTATATTAATTTTGTATCCTGTGACTTAACTGAATTCATTTATCAGTTATAGTAGTGTTTTGGTGGTCTTTTGGGTTTTCTGTATATAGTAACAAGTCATCTGCAAATAGTGAAAGTTTTACTTCTTCCTCACCAATTTGGATGTCTTTTATTCCTTTTTCTTGTCTGATTGCTGTAGCTAGGACTTCTAGTCCTATGTTGAATAAAGCCAGCATATAGAACATTATTGGTTTCAGATGTAGAGTTCAGTAATTCATCAGTTGCATATACTACCCAGTGCTCATCAGATCACGTGCCCTCATTAATGCCCATCATCCAGTTATGTCATCCCCTCCCACACCTCCCCTCCAGCAACCCTCATTTTCTTTCCCATAGTTAAGAGTCTCTCATGATTTGTCTCCCTCTTTGATGTCTTCCCATTCAGGTTTTCCCTCCCTTCCCCCACGATCCTCTGTGCAGTTTCTTATATTACTCATATGAGTGAAACCATATGATAATGGTCTTTCTCTGATTGACTTATTTTGCTCAGCAAAATACCCTCCAGTTCCACCCACGTCAATATAAATGGTAAGATTTCATCCTTTCTGATGGCTGAATAATATTCTATTATATATATATACCATATCTTTATCCATTCATCTTTTGATGGACATCTCAACTCTTTCCACAGTTTGGTTACTGTGGACATTGCTGCTATAAACATTGGGGTGCATGTGCCCCCTCAAATCACTATGTTTGTGTCCTTTGGATAAATCCCTAATAGTCCAATTGCTGGGTCATAGGGAAGCTCTATTTTTAGCTTCTTTTTTTTTTTTTTAAGACTTTATTTATTTGACAGAGAGAGAGACACAGTGAGAGAGGGAACACAAGCAGGGGAGTGGTAGAGGGAAAAGCAGGCTTCCCGTGGAGCAGGGAGCCCAATGCGGGGCTCGATCCCAGGACCCTGGGATCATGACCTGAGCCGAAGGCAGACACTTAATGACTGAGCAACCCAGGTGCCCCCAGCTTTGGTTTTCTATTTCAACACTGCCCTGGCTATTCGGGTTCTTTTCTGGTTCCACACAAATTTTAAGACTATTTGTTCCAGCTCTGTGAAAAATGTCAATGGTATTTTGATAAGGATTACATTGAATGTATAAATTGCTCTGGGTAGCATAGACATTTTAACAATATTTATTCTTCCAATCCATGAGCATGGAATGTTCTTCCATTTCTTTGTGTCTTCCTCTGTTCTTTCATAAGTATTGTGTAGTTTTTAGAATACAGATCCTTTACCTCTTTGGTTAGGTGTATTTCCAAGTATCTTATGGTTTTTGGTGTAATTGTAAATGGAATGATTCCTTGATTTTTCTTTCTTCCATCTCATTGTTAGTGTATAAAAATGCAACCAATTTCTGTGCATTGATTTTATATCCTGCCATGTTGCTGAACTGCTGTATGAGTTCTAGTAATTAGGGGGCGGGGTCTTTTGGGTTTTCCACATAAAGTATCATGTCATCTGCAAAGAGTGAGAGTTTGATTTCTTTCCCAATTTGAATGCCTTTTATTTCTTTTTGTTGTCTGTTGCTGATGCTAGGACTTCTAGTTCTATGTTCAACAGCCGTGGTGAGAGTGGGCATCCCTGTCATGTTCCTGACCTTAGGGGAAAAGCTCTCAGTTTTTCCCCACTGAGAATGATATTCAGTGTGGGCTTTTCATGGATGGCTTTTATGATATTGAGGTATGTTCCCTATATCCCTACACTGTGGAGAGTTTTAATCAAGAAAGGATGCTCTATTTTGTTAAGTGCTTTTTCTGCATCAATTGAGAGGAACATATGTTTCTTGTCCTTTTTTTTTTTTTTTTTTTTGTTAACGTAATGTTTCACATTGATTGATTTGTGGATGTGGAAGCACCCTTGCAGCCTGGGAATAAATCCCACTTGGTCATGATGAATAATCCTTTTAATGTACTGTTGGATCCTATTGGCTAGTATCTTGGTGAGAATTTTGGCATCCATGTTCATCAGGGATATTGGTGTGTAATTCTCCTTTTTGATGGGGTCTTTGGTTTTGGGATCAAGGTGATCCTGGCCTCATAGAATGAGTTAGGAAGTTTTCCTTCCATTTCTATTTTTTGAAACAGCTTCAGAAGAATAGGTTAGTTCTTCTTTAAATGTTTGTTGGAATTCCCTTGGAAGCCATCTGGCCCTGGACTCTTCTTTGTTGGGAGATTTTTTTTTAAAGATTTTATTTATTTATTTGACAGAGAGAGCACAAACAGGGGGAGTGGCAGAGGAAGAGGAAGAAGCAGAGTCCCCGCTGAGCAGGGAGCCTGATGCGGGGCTCAATCCCGGGACTCCAGGATCATGACCTGAGCAGAAGGCAGACAATTAACCAACTGAGCCACCCATGTGCCCCGTTGTGAAATTTTTGATTACTGATTCAATGTCTTTGCTGGTTATGGGTCTGTTCAGGTTTTCTATTTCTTCCTATTTCAGTTTTGGTAGTTTATGTGTTTAGGAATGCATCCATTTCTTCCAGATTGTCTAATTTCTTTGGATATATTTGGTCATAATATGTTCTTATAATTGTTTGTATTTCCTGGTGTTGGTCATGATCTCTCCACTTTCATTCATGATTTTATTAATTTGGGTACTTTCTTTTTTCTTTTTGATGTGTCTGGCTATGGGTTTATCAATCTTATTAATTCTTTCAAAGAATTGGCATTAATCTGTTCTACTGTTCTTTTGGTTTCTATTTCACTGATTTTTTACTCTGATATTCATTATTTCTTGTCTCCTGCTTGCTTTAGGCTTTATTTGCTATTCTTTCTCCAGCTCCTTTAGGTGTATGGTTAGGTTATGTAGTTGAGACTTTTCTTGTTTCCTGAGGAAAGCTTGTCTTGCTATGTGTTTCTCTCTTAGGACTGCCTTTGCAGCATCCCAAAGCTTTTGAACAGTTGTGTTTTACTTTTCATTTGTTTCCAATAATTCTTTTTTAAATTTTATTTTATTATGTTATGTTAGTCACCATACAATACATCATTAGTTTTTGATGTGGTGATCCACGATTCACTGTTTTTGTATAATACCCAGTGCTCCATGCAGTATGTGCCCTCCTTAATACCCATCACTGGACTAACCCATCCCCCCACCCCCTCCCCTTTAAAACCCTCAGTTTGTTTCTCAGAGTCCATAGTCTCTCATGGTTCATCTCTCCCTCCGATTTCCCACCCTTCATTTTTCCTTCCTTCTCCTAATGTCCTCCATGCTATTCTTTATGTTCCACAAACAAGTGAAACCATATAATTGACTTTCTCTGCTTGACTTATTTTACTTAGCATAATCTCCTCCAGTCCCATCCATGTTGATGTAAAAGTTGGGTATTCATCCTTTCTGATGCCTGAGTAATATTCCATTGTATATATGGACCACATCTTCTTTATCCATTCATCTGTTGAAGGGCATCTCAGCTCTTTCCACAGTTTGGCTATTGTGGACATTGCTTCTATGAACGTTGGGGTACATATGGCCCTTCTTTTCACTACATCTGTGTCTTTGGGGTAAATACCCAGGAGTGCAATTGCTGGGTCAGAGGGTAACTGTATATTTAATTTTTTGAGGCACCTCCACACTGTTTTCCAAAGTGGCTGTACCAACTTGCATTCCCACCAACAGTGTAAGAGGGTTCCCCTTTCTCCACAACCTCCCCAACATTTGTTGTTTCTTTCCCTGTCCATTTTTGCCATTCTAACTGGTGTAAGGTGGTATCTTAATGTGGTTTTGATTTGAATTTCCCTGATGGCTAATGATGATGAAAATTTTTTCATGTGTCTGTTAGCCATTTGTATGTCATCTTCAGAGAAGTGTCAGTTCATGTCTTCTGGCCATTTTTTTACTTATTTGTTTTTTGGGTGTTGAGTTTGAGAAGTTCTTTATAGATTTTGGATACCAGCCCTTTATCTGTAGTGTCATTTGCAAATATCTTCTCCCATTCTGTGGGTTGCCTCTTTCTTTTGTTGACTGTTTCCTTTGCTGTGCAGAAGCTTTTTATCTTGATGAAGTCCCAAAAGTTCATTTTTGCTTTTGTTTCACTAGCTTTTGGAGATGTATCTTGAAAGAAGTTGCTGTGGCCGATATCAAAGAGGTTATTGCCTATGTTCTTCTCTAGGATTTTGATGGATTCCTGTCTCACATTGAGGTCTTTCATCCATTTTGAGTTTATCTTTGTGTATGGTGTTAGAGAATGGTCGAGTTTCATTCTTCTGCATGTGGCTGTCCAATTTTCCCAGCACCATTTATTGAAGAGACTGTCTTTTTTCCATTGCTTATTTTTTCCTGCTTTGTCAAAGATTATTTGACCATAGAGTTGAGGGTCCATATCTGGGCTCTCTATTCTGTTCCACTGGTCTATATGTCTGTTTTTGTGCCAGTACCATGCTGTCCTTGTGATCACTGCTTTCTAATATAGCTTGAAATTGGGCAACGTGATGCCCCCAACTTTGTTTTTCTTTTTCAACATTTCCTTGGCAATTCGGGGTCTTTTCTGATTCCATACAAATTTTAGGATTGTTTGTTCCAGCACTTTGAAAAATGTCCTTGGAATTTTGATCGGGATGGCATTGAAGGTATAGATTGCTCCTGAGTAGCATAGACATTTTAACAATGTTTATTCCAATCCATGAGCATGGAATGTTTTTCCATCTTTTTGTGTCTTCTTCAATTTCTTTCATGACTGTTCTGTACTTCCTAGAGTATAGATCCTTTACCTCTTTGGTTAGGTTTATTCCGAGGTATCTTATGGTTTTTGGTGCTATTGTAAATGGAATCGTTTCTCTAATTTCTCTTTCTACAGTTGCATTGTTAGTGTATAAGAAATCAACTGATTTCTGTGCATTGATTTTGTATCCTGCCACATTACTGAATTGCTGTATGAGTTCTAGTAATTTGGGGGTGGAGTCTTTTGGGTTTTCCACATAAAGTATCATGTCGTCTGTGAAAAGAGAGAGTTTGACTTCTTCTTTGCCAATTTGAATGCCTTTTATTTATTTTTGTTGTCTGATTGCTGTTGCTAGGACTTCTAGTACTATGTTGAACAATAGTGGCGAGAGTGGGCATCCTTGACGTGTTCCTGATCTTAAGGGAAAGGCTCTCAGCTTTTCCCCATTGAGGATGATATTCGCTGTGGGTTTTTCATAGATGGATTTTATGAACTTGAGGAATGTTCCCTCTATCCCTATACTCTGGAGAGTTTTAATCAGGAAAGGATGCTGTATTTTGTCAAATGCTTTTTCTGCATCAATTGAGAGGACCATATGGTTCTTCTCTCCCCTCTTATTAATGTGTTCTATCACATTGATTGATTTGCGAATGTTGAACCACCCTTGCATCCGGGGAATAAATCCCACTTGGTCGTGGTGGATGATCCTTTTAATGTATTGTTGGATCCTATTAGCTAGGATTTTGTTGAGGATTTTGGCATCCATATTCATCAGGGATATCGGTCTGAAATTCTCCTTTTTGATGGGGTCTTTGCCTGGTTTGGGGATTAAGGTAATGCTGGCCTCATAGAATGAGTCTGGAAGCTTTCCTTCTGTTTCTATTTTTTGAAACAGCTTCAGTAGAATAGGTATTATTTCTTCATTGAATGTTTGGTAGAATTCCCCAGGGAATCCTTCAGGCCCTGGACTCTTGCTTTTTGGGAAGTTTTCGATCACTGCTTCAGTCTCGTTCCTGGTTATTGGCCTATTCAGGTTGTCAATTTCTTCCTGTTTCAGTTTTGGCAGTTTATAGGATTCCAGGAAGGCCTCCATTTCATCCAGATTGCTCAGTTTATTGGCATATAGTTGTTGATAATAATTTCTAATAATTGTTTCTATTTCCTTGGTGTTAGTCATGATTTCTCCCCTTTCATTCATAATTTTATTAATTTGGGTCCTTTCTCTTTTCTTTTGGATAAGTCTGGCCAGTGGTTTATCGATCTTATTAATTCTTTCAAAGAACCAGCTTCTAGTTTCGTTGATCTGATCTACGATGTTTCTGGTTTCTAATTCATTGATCTCTGCTCTAATCTTGATTATTTCTCTTCTAATGCGTGGCTTAGGCATCATTTCCAATAATTTTTAAAATTCTTCTTAAATTTCCTATTTGACCCACTCATTCTTTAGCAGGATGTTGTTTAACCTCCAAGTATTTGAGTTTCTTCCAAATTTCCTCTTGTGATTGAGTTCAAGTTTCAAAGCATTGTTGTCTGAAAATATGCTGGCAATAATCCCAATGTTTTGGTGCCAGTTGAAACATGATTTGTGACCCAGTATGTGATCTATTTTGGAGAATGTTCCATGTGCACTAGAGAAGAATATGTATTCTCTTGCTTTAGGATGAAATGCTCTGTATATATCTGTGAAGTCCCTCTGGTTCAGTGTGTCATTCAAAGCCCTTGTTTCTTTTATTTTTTAAATTTTTTTTTATTTTATTATGTTATGTTAGTCACCGTACAATACATCATTTGTTTTTGATGTAGTGATCCACGATTCATTGTTTTCATATAAACCCAGTGCTCCATGCAATATGTGCCCTCCTTAATACCCATCACCGAGCTAACCCATCTCCCCACCCCCTCCGCTCTAAAACCCTCAGTTTATTTCTCAGAGTGCATAGTCTCTGATGGTTCATCTCCCCCTCCGATTTCCCCCCTTCATTTTTCCCTTCCTTCTCCTAATGTCCTCCATGCTATTCCTTATGTTCCACAAATAAGTGAAACCATATGATAATTGACTTTCTCTGCTTGACTTATTTTACTTAGCATAATCTCTTCCAGTCCCATCCATGTTGATGTAAAAGTTGGGTATTCATCAGCTTGCTGGGCCCCTGCTTGGGGAGTGGTCACCTGATCATGCTGCAGGTTCGTGGTTTATGGCAATACCAAGGTGAGAGCCCAGTCCTGGGCTCGCTGATTGTAGCTGGCTTCCCCATTCCAATGCTTAGGGACTCTGCCACACTCAGGCACCCCTGCTCTTTCTGTGAACTTGTGGATCCTGACACCACACTGTCCCACCTAGGATTCTGCCTTTCTTCACCACCTGAGCACCTTTCAGGCAGGGATGTCCTTCACAGGAGAAGACTTGTAAAAGTTCCGATTTTGTGCTCCACTGTTATACCATTTTCCAGTAGCCAGCTTCTGGAGGCTCCCTCCCCCCATGGTTTATCTTCTGATATATCCCCTTAAGTTCACGTCTCCACACCTCCTACCTTGCAAAAAGTGGTCGGTTTTCTATTTGTAGAATTGTAGAAATTCTTTTCTTAGATCTCAGATTGAATTCACAGGTGTTCTGAATGATTTTATAGATTTCTAGCTGGATTCAAGGGACCAGATGAAACGAAGGTCTCCTATTCTTCTGCCATCTTCCTTCCTCTCTTAATCCTTTGTGTTTCTGTGGTGTTGGTTGTTATTACTGCTCCTTCATTTCTTTTTTTTTTTTTTAAGATTTTATTTATTTATTTGACAGCGAGAGACACAGCGAGAGAGGGAACACAAGCAGGGAGAGTGGGAGAGGGAGAAACCGGCCCCCTGTCGAGCAGGGAGCCCGATGCGGGGCTCGATCCCAGAACCCTTGGATCATGACCTGAGCCGAAGGCAGAAGCTTAACCATCTGAGCCACCCAGGCGCCCCACTGCTCCTTCATTTCTTATTTTATTTGAGTCATCTCTTTTTCTTGATGAATCTCGCTATTTTATTTGAGTCATCTCTTTTTCTTGATGAATTTGGCTAAAGAGTTATACATTTTGTTGAACTTTTCAAAGTACCAACTCCTCGTTTTATTGATATGTTCTATTGTTTTTTAGTCTCTTTTTCATTTATTTCTGTTCTAATCTTTATTATTTGCTCCCTTCTACTGGCTTTGGGCTTTGTTCTTCTTTTTCTAGCTCTTTTACATGTAAAGTTAGGTTGTTTCTTTAAGATTTTTTCTTGCTTCTTGAGGTAGGCCTGTTTCTGTGTAATGTTTCTTGTTAGAATAGCTTTTGCTGTATCCCAAATTTTTTGCACTATTGTGTTTTCATTTTCATTTGTCTTTATGTATTATTTTTAATTTCCTTTTTGATTTCTTGGTTGACCCATTCATGTTTTGTAGCATGTTATTTAACCTCCACATATTTTCCATGTATTTGTGTTCTTTCCAGATTTTTTTCTTGTGATTTATTTCCAGTTTCACACCATTCTGGTTGGAAAAGATGCATGATATGATTTCAATATTTTGAATTTATTGAGACTTGTTTTGTTTCCTAACATGTGATCTGCCCTGGTGCATATTCTTTGTGCACTTGAAAAAGATGTTTATTCTGTTATTTTAGGATGGAATATTTCTGTTATATCCATCTGGTCTAATGTTTCATTCAAAGCCACTGTTTTCTTCTTGCTTTTCTGTCTGGACAATCTATCCACTGATGTAAGTGGGGTGTTAAAGTCCTCTACTATTACTGTATCACTGTCAATTTCTTCTGTTATGTTTATGTTAATTGTTGCTTTATGTATTTGAGTAGTCCCATGTTTCATGCATAGATATTTACAATGTTATATCTTCTTGTTGGATTGTTCCCTTTATCTCTTTGTAGAGTTCCACTTTGTCTCTTATTACAGTCTTTGTTTTAAAGTCTATTTTTTTCTATATAAGTTTTCCTATTCCATCTTTCTCCTTTTATTTGCATGGTAAATTTTTTCCATCCCTTCATTTTTTTTTTAAGATTTTTATTTATTTATTTAACAGAGAGAGAGCACAAGCAGGCAGAGCGGCAGACAGAGGGAGAGGGAGAAGCAGGCTCTCCCCCGAGCAGGGAGCCCGATGCGGGGCTCGATCCCAGGACCCTGGGATCATGACCTGAGCCGAAGGCAGCCACTTAACCAACTGCGCCACCCAGACGCCCCTCCATCCCTTCACTTTTGATCTGCATGGATCTTTAGGTCTGAAGTGAGTGTCATGTATGCAGGATAAACGTGTCTTGCTTTTTTTCTCCATTCTGTCACCCTTGTCTTTTGATTGAGGCATTTTAGTACACTTTCATTTAAAATAATTATTGATAGGTATGCACTCATTGCCATTTTGTTACTTGTTTTATGGTTGTTTTTGTAGTTCATTTCTGTTACTTTCTTCTCTTGCTCACTTCTCCTGTGGTTTGATGGTTTTCTTTTGTGTTATGCTTGGATTTCTTTCTCTTTATTTTTTGTGTATCTATTATAGGTTTTTGATATGTAATTACCATTAGGTTTATATATAACATCTTACGCATATAGCAGTCTATATTAAGTTGATGGTTGCTTAAGTTTGAACCCATTCTAAAAGCACTAAACTTTTACTCTCCTCCCCCACATTTTATATATATGATGTCAGTTTATATTCTCTTATTTTGTGAATCCCTTGATTGATTTTTGTGGATATAATTTATTTTACTGTTCTTGTGCTTTAACCTCCATATTGGTTTTTTTTTTAAGATTTTATTTATTTATTTAACAGAGAGGGACACAGCAAGAGAGGTAACACAAGCAGGGGGAGTGCGGGAGGGAGTAGCAGGCTTCCCACAGAGCAGGGATTCTGATGCGTGGTTCAATCCCAGGACCGTGGGATCATGACCTGAACTGAAGGCAGATGCTTAATGACTGAGCCACCAAGGTGCCCCTCCATATTTGTTTTATAAGTGATTAATCTACTATCTTTATTATATTTTTGCATTTACATGTGAAATTTTTCCTTTCATAATTATCTTACTCCTGGTTATGACCTTTTCTTTCTGCTCAAAGAATTTTCTCTTTAAAGTTTCTTGTAAGGCTGGTTTAGTGGTAATGAACCCCTTTAACTTTTGTTTATCTGGGAAACTTTATTTCTCTTTCCATTCTGAATGATAGCCTTGCTGGATAGAATATTCTTGGTTGCAGGTTTCCTTTCATCACTTCAAATATATCATGCATTTTGGCCTGCAAAGTTTTTGCTGAAAAGTCAGTGGATAGCTTTATAGTATTTCCCTGTATGTAATGTTTTTATTTCTCTTGCTGCTTTTAAAATTCCCTCTTTATTGGTACTTTTTGCCATTTTATTATGTGTCTTGATGTAGACCTCCTTGGGTTAATTTTGTTGGGAGCTATCTGTGCTTCCTTGTTCTGGATGTCTGTTTCTTTCCCCAGATTAGGGAAGTTTTTAGCTATTATTTCTTCAAATAACTTTTCTTTCCCTTCTCTTTCTCTTCCCCTCTTGGAATCCCTATAATGCCAATGTTATCTTGCTCAATAATGTTGCTGAGTTCCCTTAACCCATTCTTATTTTTTATTATTCTTTTCTCTTTTTGCAGTTCAGCTTCATGCTTTCTATTATCCTGTCTTCCAGGTTGCTGATGCATTCTTCTCCCCACTCTAATATGCTATTAATTTCCTCTGGTATATTTTTTAAATTTCAATTATCGATTTTTTCATCTCTGACTGGTTCTTCTTTATATTTTCTATCTCTTTATTGAGGGTCTCATTGAGATCCTCCACTCTTCTCAAGTCAGTGAGTATCTTTATGACCATTACTTTGAATTATATATCAGGCATATTGCTTTTCTCCATTTCATTTAGCTCTTTTGCTGTGGTTTTGTTCTGCTCTTTCATATCCATCTGTCTCCTCATTTTTGTCTAACTCTCTGTTCTTTTTTTCTATGTATTAGGAAACTCATCTACATCTCCTGATTTGAAAGTAGTGGCCTTATAAAGAAAAGGCTCTGTGGTATCCTGTAGTGTAATGTTCCCTGTCCACCAGAATCAGTCATTCAGGAGGTGTCTCCTATGTGGGCTGCATGCACTCTATTGTTATGGCTGAGTCATGTTTGCTTTCTATTCAGTTGACTGCAATGGCCCACTTTGCCTGTTGTGCACACGCCAGGCAGGGTTTGGTCCCTGTGCTATTAATGTGCCTGTCTGAAGCTGCTGTGAGCTTGTTGGGTGGTCAGCAGTCAGACCAAATGTCTGCCCTCAGTCCATCTGCAGGGGCTGCAGTTGAATTGATCAGCTGGTAACTCTTTCTGTGCTGCCAGGTATAAAGTTTGGCTGCTGGGATTGTGAGCACACTGGCATGTGTGGTTATTTTCCCACCTCCGCAAGGACAGGAGTCACTTTAGCAGAGCACCAGTTTTTCCCAGTGTTGCTTGCAGGATGTGTCAGTGTAAGAGCTGCTTTGGAGGGATATCTGCTGTGTGGGGCCAATTGGATGGGGTGGATCCATAGGAGAATGTGGGGATGGGGCATGCAGTGCTAGCAAGATAGGTGGTGAATGTTCTTGCTGATTTCTGCAAGTGTTTGGTTATCTAGGTTTGTGTGTGTGTTGGGGGTGGGCATGTGGGGAGAAAGGGCACCTGTCAGCAATTTTGTTTTTGGAGAAATAGCCTAAAGATCACTACCCCTTCAGAACACATTCTGAGATTAGTAAATACATCTCCTTCACATATACCCCAGATACTTTTCAAACTGCTGCTTTTATGCTGTATTTCAATGGGGTTATTTATTATGTTGGCACCCTTAAATAGACTCAGTTTTCTATTGCCCTTCAGCTCTCCTGGAGATAAACCTTTGATTTTTAAAGTACCTGGATTTAAGCCCCACTGACTGTAAAAACTCATGAAGTTAAGCCCCACTGGTTTTCAATTTTTAAATTTTTTAAAAATTTATGTTATGTTAGTCTCCATACAATACATCTTTAGTTTTTGATGTAGTGATCCACGATTCATTGTTTTTGTATAACACCCAGTGCTCCATGAAGAATGTGCTCTCCTTAATACCCATCACCAGGCTAACCCACCCCCCCAGCCCCCCCAAAAGCCTCAGTTTGTTTCTCAGAGTCCATAGTCTCTCATGGTTTGTCTCTCCCTCCAATTTCCCCCCTTCATTTTTCCCTTCCTTCTCCCAATGTCCTCCATGCTATTCCTTATGTTCCCCAAATAAGTGAAACCATATGATAATTGACTTTCTCCCCACTGGTTTTCAAAGCCAAATGTTATAAGGACTAGTCTTCCCAGTGAAGGTCCCCAGTGCCTGATATGTCTGGTATGGGATCTGCTCCTCTCCCTTCTTCATGCTTGTGGTGTCCATCCTGTTTGTGGTAAGTCTCCTTGGGATGTTTGGTTCCTGACAGCATCTCTGCCCTTCTTACCCTTTTTGATGTGGCCTTCTCTCTATGTTCTTCCAGTCCTAAGGTTGTTTTTAGAGTTAGTTGCACAGATTAGCAGTTATCTTAGTTTTTCTGTGGGATGAAGTGAGCTCAGGATCCTCCTCCTCCACTGTTTTTGCAGAAGTCCAGTGTCTTCAGGGAGGAAAGAATAATTACTGTGATAATCTGATAAGTTTCTTGTCAATGCAAGTCTAAGTAATTTGGAGAACACTGCACATCAGTCACTGTTTTATGTCTAGAAGCTTCATTAATGAGCAAGTACCTATATATTCAGGGAAAAGAACAGAGGCATGATTTCAGACAATTATATAAACCCAACCCTCCATGTGCTGAAAAAAATCAAAGGCCCACATAGAATTAGAGATATAATTTTCTTCTTTTCATAGGAAAGGGGAATGTAAGGCAATTTATTAAAATAAACTATAAAATGTCCTCAAGCAATTGAAAGTTGTCATTAGCTTTTTTGTAATAGGGAAATTATTTTTCTATCTGTATTATAGTGTCAAAATTATCTTTCATCAGGAGGATTTTGTAATTTTACATTGATCTAGAGACTGTTACTTATTTTCAAAACTAGTGTATGCAAATTATGATTAAATTCCTGAGTGTTTAATCATCTGAATATCATTTAAAAAATAGGAATGAGGGTAGAAGAAGATGATAATTAACTCATGATGAATAATTTATTTTATAGCTTGAAACTCTGCACAAAGCAAAGTTGATGTTGCCTAAATTTTCAAGCAGATTCCAGTTGAGATACCAGTGCATTTAAGCTATGTGCATAGTATTATATACTAAGTGAGAAATCTCAGTATAAAAGCCATGCATTTAATGTTTTTTAGTTTATAATATTCATTCTAAAATTCTCAGCTTGGGACACTAAGGGAATTATAATATCCAAATAATGTTGTTATAGTAAACATATTTTAATTTTTTTAGCTTTCCTGCAAAAAAGGCAACAAAATCTACTTTGACTTTAGGTAGCCTTTATACTTTAGAAGTTTATAGCAATTATAATTAATCTTTTTAAAGCTGGTGAGTGAATACAACCATATTTTGATTACAGATTATAAATAATGGAACCATTAGACATCATAGGTTTTGCCAAGATCAAACAGCATGTTATTCATAGATTATATTGAATTCTCAGGTCAAGGAGGAACCCCTTGATCCACTAATTATCTATTTATCTTATAATTTTTCATTTTAACTAATTAGCACTTATTATGTGCAAGCTAAGTAGTTACAATAATCCTATGAAGCAAGCACTATTATGATCCTCATTTTATTGAGGAGGAATGTGGTATAGTACAAATAGTATGAATTTTAGCATCACACAGACTTGCTTAAATCGTGAATTCACCACTTACTAATACTATGTCTGTGGGCATTTAATATGTACTGATGTCTCTGAACCTCACAAAGTTATTATAAATATTAAATAAGAATATTGGAAACACCTGGCAGTTTCTGGCATATAATAACTTCTCAATACAATTTAGTATTTTCCCCGTTTCCTTTAGCCTTGTGTTAGTCCAAACTCTTAGTTACAAGTGATGGAAAACCACATCAAACAAGTTTTAAAAAAAGGAATATGTTCATTCATTTAACTGGAAATTCAAGGGGTTCCATCCATGGCATTAGAATACGTTTCTTTCTTTTGGCACTGCTTACCACTGTTTTGCTTATTTTCAGGCACACTATCAATCCAATTGTTTTAAAATCTTAATCAGCTTTTTGCCAATTTACATCTGGTCAGTTTCCTGGGCTGGTAACCTAAGACACATATATCTTTGAGTCATAGTCCTTGAATCTGGATCTCAGAGTTTCTGCCTTTAAGCAACAGATCAAACTGTTTTGCTCATTGACACAGCCTTTAGTTAAATGGCATCTCAATCTTGCTCTTTCTTGGGACAAGTAGTAGTAGGTTTGTTGTGTGGTGGAGGTACAGTTGATTTTGGACTCTTTAAAATGCAGGCACTTGTGCCCTTTGTCACACAGGGAATGCACAAACTAAAGTCTTTGGTAGAGAACTAGGAAATAAGTATCAGTCTTATCTCCTGCTATATCTGGTGTTCCCCAAGTTTGTTCACACTAAGTTTAGTTTGGAGTAGAATGTACAACAATTCCAACTTGGTACGCTTCACGATTATCTGCCCATCAGCCATTTTGTATTGATGCCCATAAGCAGAAAGTATTTTTATTTTCTTCCCTCTCTCCTGTCATCACACCAACTTGGACCAGTTTTTATCCACCTGATAGGTCCTTATTCAAGGTCAAAAACAATAGTCAATGAAATTGAATATCCTGAGGTATTTATATCAAGTCCCTGAACTTTGGTCAGACCAAAGTTTGAGTCCTAAGATAAAATAGGAGCAGTTTAATAAGCTAGTGCAAAATAGAGCTTGCCTTTCAGGCTAGGGGAAAGAGAATCTAGTGTTCCACATTCCAATTGCAATCAATCAGTTCCACTTTTGGGATTGGTTACTCTCCAATATCCTTCTTCTAGATATCAAGATCAATTTTCTGAGCAGAATTTGGGTTTAAAGATACGTAAAACATTTCATATTTGTTTGCATTTATTGACTCACATAACAAAGATGTTCTGGAATGGCTGAATTTAAAGTTTCAAATCATAAGATTGTGGTCCCTCTCTAAGAAAATGAGGAATTAGAGTACAGAATGATGGAGTTAAACACAGGGTGCTATGCTAGAGCAGAAATGATAACAATGAAAAGCAAAATAAAATTTCCCCTTCCCTTAAAAATTTCCTGGTATAGTGGGAGATCAGTTTAGATAACATTCAAAATCTTAAGGAAGAAGAGCATGATAAGTGGTCTTTGAAAAGGAAGATAAATAAAGAAGCTAAGCTTTCTTGGAAACATATGCAGTTGAAGAGAGAAGTAGAATTATCTATAGTTCATATGTAATTCAGTTGTACAGACATATGCTATCAGTGTGTATTTGTATACAGATATAGATTTATACACATTTGAGGCAAAGTACAATCAAATGAATTCTTCAAACACTAAAATCAGGTGTCCTTAATTCACTGAGTCATACAGTAGATTGATTGCCTATGAAGGGGAGAAGAATTTAACCACCCCCAAATATGCCACTTTGGCATATTGATTATTTTAAAGTTACTTGAGAAACAGTTGGTGCAAGAAGGACACTCTGACCCTCCTTTGTCTCCATGAAAGCAGGAAATAAATCTCCCACGTGAAGGTATTTTCTCTATAGCAGAAAAGTAGAAGACATCCTTATCACCAGAGATTGGGTTTCAAGCCCTAGAAGGCTATATAAACAAACCTTGTTACTTCCTCATTAATTTACTACCCCAAGCCCAAACTTCATCTTGTCAATTCTTCACAAATCTATTGATTTTTTTTTTTGGTCTAAAAGGTATAAAAACTGCTTACTTTCTGCATTTCTTTGAACCCCATATCTTTGGGGCCCCAATATGTATAAAATTAAATTTGTTTTTCTCCTGTTAATCTGTCTTATGTCAATTTAATTATTAGACCAACCAAAGAAACTAGAAGAGAATAAGGGAAAATTTTTCCTCCCATACACCTATGTTGTGCTGGGGGCTACCTTCTTTGAAGTCCCACCAAATCTTTCAAATAAACCTTTTCACAGAAGTTGGGAGTTTCTTAATAGTCAGGACTTTAAAAATACAATCTTTAAACCATTAGTATGAGATACCTACTAAGCTGAAATGTTAAATTTTGTTAAATAGTTTTGTTATACATATTCTTGTTGTTCTCCAACTGATGAAGCCAGAATATTGAGTTTAGCTGATCTTTTTTTTTAAATTAGTTCCAGAGGTATAACTTAGTGATTCATCAGGTGCATATAACACCCAGTACTCATTCCATCAAGTGCCCTACTTAATGCTAATTACGGAATTATCACTTCCCCCCACCCACCTCCCCTCCAGCAACCCTCAGTTTATTTCCTAGAGTTCAGCATCTCTTATGGTATGCCTCCCTCTCAATTTTCATCTTAATTTATTTTTCCTTCTCTTCCCCTATGTGCATCTGTTTTGTTTCTTAAATTGCACATATGAATGAAATCATATGGTATTTCTCTTTCTCTGAATTATTTTGCTTAATAATACCTTATTTTTTGATTAATAATACCCTATAGTTCCATCCATGTCATTGCAAATGGCAAGATTTCATTCTTTTTCATGGACGAGTAATATTCATATACATATATATGAATGTCGTCTTTATATATATATCACATCATCTATATCCATTCATCTGTCAATGGACATCTGGGCTCTTTCCATATTTTGGCTATTGTGGACATTGTTGCTATAAACATTGGGGTGCATGTGCTCCTTCAAATCACTGTTTGTATCCTTCAGATAAATACCTAGTAGTGCAATTGCTGGATGGTAAGATAGCTCTATTTTTAACTTTTTGAGGAAACTCCATACTGTTTTCCAGATTGGCTGTACCAGTTTGCATTCCCATCAACAGTATAAGAGGGTTCCCTTTTCTCTGCATCCTTGCCAACATTTGTTGTTTCCTGACTTGTTCATTTTAGCCATCCTGACTAGTGTGAGGTGGTATCTTCTTGTGGTTTTCATTTGTATTTCTCTAATGCAGAGTGATGTTGAGGATTTTTTCATGTGTCTGTTGGTCATTTGTATGTCTTCTTTGGAGAAATGTCTGTTCATGTCTTCTGCCTATTTCTTGACTGGATTCTTTGTTCTTTGTGTGTTGAGTTTGATAAGTTCTTTATAGATTTTGGGTACAAGCCCTTTGTCTGATAAGATATTTGCAAGTATCTTCTCCCATTCCATATGTCGCCTATTAATTTTGTTGATTGTTTCTTTTGCTGTGCAAAAGCTTTTTATCTTGATGAAGTCCTAATAGTTCATTTTTGCTTTTGTTTCCCTTGCCTTTGGAGTCGTGTCTAGCAAGAAGGTGCTGTGGCCGAGGTCAAAGAGGTTGCTGCCTGTGTTCTCTAGGATTTTGATGGGTTCTTGTCTCATATTTAGGCATTTCATCCATTTTGAGTTTATTTTTGTGTATGGTGTAAGTAAGTGGTCCAGTTTCAGTCTTCTGCATGTGGCTGTCCAATTTTCCCAACACCATTTGTTGAAGAGACTGTCTTTTTTCCATTGGATATTCTTTCCCGCTTTGTTGAAGATTAGTTGACCATAGAGTTGAAGGTCCATATCTGGGTTCTCTATTCTGTTCCATTGGTGTGTCTGTTTTTGTGCCAGTAGCATACTGTCTTGATGATTACAGCTTTATAGTACAGCTTGAAGTCCAGGATTGTGATGCCCCCAGCATTGGTTTTCTTTTTCAACATTCCTTTGGCTATTCAGGGTCTTTTATAGTTCCACACAAATTTTAGGATAGTTTGTTCCAGCTGTGTGAAAAATGTTGATGGTATATCGATAGGGATTGCATTGAATGCGTAGATTGCTTTGGGTAGCAAAGACATTTTAACAATATTTGTTCTTCCAATCCATGAGCATGGAATGTTTTTCCATTTCCTTGTGTCTTCCTCAATTTCATTCATAAATGTTCTACAGTTTTCAAAGTACAGATCTTTAACCTCTTTTGTTAAGTTTAGTCTTAGTTATCTTATGGTTTTTGGTGCAATTGTAAACGGGATTGATTCCTTGATTTCTCTTTCCTCTGCCTCATTGTTAGTGTATAAAAATTCAACCAACTTCTGTGGATTGATTCTGTATCCTGTGACATTGATGAATTCATCCATCAGTTCTAGCAATTTTCTGGTGTAGTCCTTTGGGTTTTCTATATAGAGTATCATGTTTTCTGTGAAGAGTGAAAATTTGACTTCTTCTTTGCCAATTTGGATGCCTTTTATTTCTTTTTGTTGTCTGATTGCTGAGGCTAGGACTTCCAGTACTATGTTGAACAACAGTGATGAGAGTGAACATCCTTATCGTGTTCCTGACCTTAGGGGAAAAGCTCTCAGTTTATCCCCATTGAGAATAATGTTTGGTGTTAGGTTTTCTTATATGGCCTTTATGATATTAAGGTTTGTTCCTTCTATCCCTACTCTGCAGAGGGTTTTTATCAAGAAAGGATGGTGTACTTTGTCAAATGCTTTTTCTGCATCTATTGAGAGGATCATATGGTTCTTGTCCTTCTTTTATTAATGTGGTGTATCACATTGCTTGATTTGCATATGTTGAACTACCCCTGCAACCCAGGAATAAATCCCACTTGGTCGTGATGAATAATCCTTTTAACGTAGTGTTGGATCCTATTAACTAGTATATTGGTGAGAATTTTTGCATCCATTTTCATTAGGGATATTGCTTTGTAATTCTTTTTGGTAGGTTTTTTTTTTTTCTGGTTTTGGGGTCAAGGTAATGTTGGCCTCAGAGAAAGAGTTTGGAAGTTTTCCTTCCATTTCTATTTTTTGAAACAGTTTCAGAAGAATAGGTATTAATTCTTTAAGTATTTGGTAGAATTCTGCTGGGAGTCCATCTGGCCCTGGTCTCTTGTTTGTTGGGAGATTTTTGATTACTGATTCAATTTCTTTGCTGGTTATAAATCTGTTCAGGTGTCCTATTTCTTCCTGTTTCAGTTTTGGTTGTTTATATGTTTCTAAGAATGAATCCATTTCTTCCAGATTGCCTAATTTGTTGGCATATAATTGCTGATAATATTCTCTTATAATTGTATTTCTTCAGTGTTGGATGTGATTTTTCCTCTTTCTTTCCTGATTCTTTTAATTTGGGTCCTTTCTCTTTTCTTTTTGATAAGTCTGGCTAGGGATTTATCAATCTCATTAATTCTTTCAAAGAATCTGCTCCTAGTTCCGTTGATCTGTTCTGTTCTTTTAATTTCTGTATCATTGTTTTCTGCTCTAATCTTTTATTTCTCTTCTCCTGCTGGATTTAGGCTTTATTTGCTGTTCTTTTTCCAGCTCTTTTAGGTGTAAGATTAGATTGTGTATTTGAGACTTTTCTTGTTTCTTGAGAAAGGCATGTATTGTTATGTACTTCCCTCTTAGGACCATCTTTGCTGCATCCCAAAGGTTCTGAACTGTTTTGTTTTCATTTTCATTTTCCTATGAATTTTTCTAATTCTTCTTTAATTTCCTAGTAACCCATTCATTCCTTAGTTGGATGCTCCTTAACCTCCATGTATTTGTGGTCTTTCCAAATTTTTTCTTGTGGTTGACTTCAACTTTTAAAGCATTGTGGTCTGTGGGGCACCTGGTTGGCTCAGTTGGTTAAGCATCTGCCTTTGGCTCAGGTCATGATCTTAGGGTCCTGGGATCGAGCCCACATCAGGCTCCCTGCTCAGTGGGGAGTCTCCTTCTCCTTCTGCCCCTCCCCCTAGCTCATACTCTCTCTCTCTTAATGTAAATAAGTGAATAAATAGATAAAATATTTTTTAAAAAGCACTGTGTTCTGACAATATGCATGGTATAATCTCAATCTTTTGGTACTGGTTGAGACCTGATTTGTGACCCAGTATGTGATCTATTCTGGAGAATGTTCCTTGTGTACTTGAAAAGAATGTGTATTCTGTTGCTTTAGGATGAAATTCTCTGAATATATGTTAAATCCATTCGGTCCAGTGTGTCATTCAAAGTCCTTGTTTCCTTGTTGATCCTCTGCTTAGATTATCTGTCCATTGCTGTGGATAGGGTGTTAAAGTCCCTTATTATTACTGTATTATTATCAATGAGTTTTGGTAATTTTATTATTAATTCATTTATATAATTGGCTGCTCCCAAGTTAAGGGCATAAATATTTATAATAGTTGGATCTTGTTGGATAGACCCTTTTATTTTGATGTAGTGTTCTTTTTCATCTCTTCTTACAGTCTTTGGTTTAAAATCTAGTTTGTCTAATATAAGGATGACTACTCCCTCTTTTTTTTTTTTTTTTTTTTTGATGTCCATTGTCATGATAAATGGTTCTCCACTGGGCACTTTCATTTTGGAGGTTTCTTTGGGTCTGAAATGAGTCTCTTATGAACAGCATATCAATGGGTCTTGTTTTTTTATCCATTCTGATATCCCATGTCTTTTGATTTGAACATTTATTCTATTTACATATAGAGTAATTAATGAAATATAATTTAGTGTCATTGTATTACCTATAAAGTCACTGTTTCTGTATTTTGTCTCTGTTGCTTTCTGGTCCATGTTACTTTGGGGCTCTCTCTCTGCTCAAAAGTTCCCCTTTAATGTTTCTTGCAGGGCTGGTTTAGTATTCACAAATTTCTATAGTTTTTGTTTGTCCTGGAAACTCTTTAGGTATCCTTCTATTCTGAATGACAGCCTTGCTAGATAATGTATTCTTGGCTCATATTTTTCCCATTTAGCACATTGAATATATCATGATAGTCCTTTCTGGCCTGCCAGGTGTCTGTGGACAGGTCTGCTGCCAGTCTTATGTCTCCATCCTTGCAGGTTAAGGACCTCTTGTTCCAATTCACTTTCAGGATTTTCTCTTTATCTTTGAATTTTGCAAGGTTCACTATTATATGTCAAGGTGTTGACCTATTTTTATTGATTTTGAGGGGGGCTCTCTGTGCCTCCTGGACTTGAATGCGTTTCCTTTCTGAGATTAGGGAAGTTGTCACCTATAATTTGTTCAAATATACTTTCTGTCCCTCTCTCCCTCTCTTCATCTTCTGGGACACCTATTATCCGGATATTATTTTGCTTTATGGAACCACTGAGTTCTCTAAGTTTCCCTTCATTATCCAGTAGTTATCCTTCTCTCTTCTTTTCAACTTCCTTATTTTCCATCATTTGATTTTCTGTATCACTGATTCTCTCTTCTGCCTTGTTTATCCTTGCTTTTAGAACCTCCTTTTGGGACTCCATCTTGGTAATAGCATTTTTAATTTCAGCCTGACTAGATTTAAGTTCTTTTATTCCTACAGTAAGGTGTTCTCTAATGTCTTCTATGCTTTTTCCAAGTTCAGCTAGTATCTTTATAATCATTGTTTTGAATTCTAGTTCTGACATCTTACTTATATCCATTTTGATTAAATCCCTGGCAGTTAGTACTACCTCCTGTTCTTTCTTTTGGGATGAATTTCTCTGTTTTACCATTTTGTCCAGGAGCAAAAGAAGAAAGAAAGCGAAAAGACAACAAGAACAACAGAAAAATAGAAAACAAACCTGAAAAAAATAAGCAAACAAACAAACAAAAAACCAAATTAGAAACAATCAAACAAGAAACAAACCAGAACAAAACAAAAAAAACTAGATCCTGGATGTGTTTTGGTCTGCTTGTTAGAGTAAACTATTTCCCAAAATAGAAAAAAAGAAAAACTTATATACATGCAAAAATAGAATAAAATAACATAAAATAAAATACCATGGAAGGATGTTATTTTATTCTATTTTTGCATATATATAAAATAACATAAAATAAAATACCATGGAAGGATGTTATTTTATTCTATTTTTGCATATATATAAGTTTTTCTTTCTTTCTATTTTGGGATATAATTTTTTGTTTGTTTATTTGTTTGCTTATTTTTTTCAGGTTTTCTATATCTATATATTTATTGTTTCCTTCCACGGTATTTTATCTATCTATATACATAGATATAGATATATACAGTATATATAAAAATAAAAACTAGTAAAAGAATAAAAAAAGAATTTAAAAAATAAGAAAATAGCTGAAAAAATAATACTGAATGTCTAAAAAAATTAAATAAAACATGAATGCTATCTACTGTTTTCCCAAGAGCTGAAGATTTGCATTTCTCTATAATCGGTAAAGTTGGTGCTAGCCAGTTGTTCCTGCTGGTCTTCTGGCGGAGGAGTCTGTTACACTGATCCTCAGGTGCCCTTGTACTTGTGGAAATGCACCTACCTTACCAGGGGGCCAGGCTCAGTGTAAGCAGCTCCAGATTCCACTTTGTAGTGCTGTTTTGCTCCGTGAAGGTTTTTGGCACTGACGGGCAGGATGAAAATGGCAGTGCCCTGTTTCTAGCCCTGGAGCTGAAAGTTTGCACCCCCTACTCTTCAGTGAGCCCTCACTAAAAAGCAGTCGATCACTCTTGTCTCCCTGGTTTCCATCCAAACTCTGTGTTCACCCAGCCTATGACTGAGTGTTTTTATCTCAGGCATGGAATGAATTTCAAGACTGTAAATTTTATGGACTCCTGTGGTGGGAACCCACACTCTTCCTCCTGGGGGAGGGAAGGTGGTCTCACGACTAGTCTGCCTTTTGCTGGGTCCCTGCCAGGAGAGCAGTCACATGACCATGCAGCAGTTTACAGTTTATGACAACACAGAGCAAAAAGCCAGCACCTAGGCTCACTGTTTTCAGCCAGCTTCTGCACTCCTATGCCTGGGAACTCTGCTGTACTCAGGCACCCCCATTCTTCTTGTGACCCTAGGGATCCTGAGACCATGTTGTCCCACCTGGGATTCCATCCCACTTAGCCTCCTAAGCACCTTTAAGCCAGGGTTGTCCCCCACTGTAGCAGACTTCTAAAAGTTCCAATTTTGTGCTCCACTGCTTATAATACTTTGCAGTAGCCTCCTTAAGCCAGTTCTCTCCCCTCCACCATATCCTCCCATATATCATCCAGATTCAAGTCTCCCCACCTCCTACCTTTCAGAAAGTGGCCACTTTTCTATTTGTAGAATTTCAGCACTTCTTTTCTCAGATCTCCAATTGATTTCAAAGGTGTTTAGAAAGATTTGATAAGTCTCTAGATGAATTCCAGGGACCAGATGAACTTAGGGTCCTCTACTCTTCTGCAATCTTAACTCCTCCCCCATAGCTGATCTTTTTTTATCTTCCCTAAATGGGTTGCTTCAATTTCCCTGTTTGCTTCTGTCTACCAAATAGTAACAATGACTTACTCTCTGGTTGATAACTAAACAAACTGGCCCTGACTTGGAGAAAGGGGGAGGGGACGTCTGATGTAAGGTCTGGCTGTTACTTACAGCTTGGCTTTTTGCTTGCATTTTTTTTGTGGCAAAAAAATAAATGATACAATCTTGAGAAAACTTTCAGAATGTCCCAGAGGGCTGCCTTAGAAAAAAGCCAAATCTTTGAATTCAAGAAAGAAATCAATTTCTGTCCCTATGAAAGGTGGAGAGAGGGTGGGACAGTGTGTTGACCACTGTGGGGACTTTAAGAGTATCTGGGAAAAGTCCATTTCTCTAGAGTACGATCTAAGTTTTATTTCATGGCTGATATCTATTGATGTAGTTCGGTCTTTTGTAAAGAAGTGAGCTAACTTACTACTGACTAATGAATTTGAAGAAAAAAGGCAAGGAAAATATAAAGCAGTTATACTTTCTACCTGTGGAGTATACATGGATTTGATGTCAAAATGAAGATAACATTTGTCTTGGGAATCAATTTGAATAATTTTTAAATAATATTAAATGATTAACACTTCATATGTTATTTCATTCTTGTTCATACCTGTTCTCATATGATATAACATTGTTACATATTCTTCAGCCCAAGGGATCCCAAAGTGAATTACAATCAAGCATACTTGTAAAACATTCCAGGTCCCCTGGTTGAACAATGCATTTGGAATGACAGAAGTATAACTTCCTTGGCAGTTTCATGAATAATTCATGAAGAGTATTTGTAGTACAAAAAAAAATTAGTTGAGGGTGCCTGGATGGCTCAGTTGGTAAAGTGTCTGACTCTTGATTTCAGCTTAGGTCATGATCTCAGTTGTGAGATCGAGCTCTGCCTCTGACTCTGTGCCAGGGCATGGAGACTGCTTAAAGATTCTCTCTCTTCTCTCTGATCCTCCATCCTCCCTCTCTCTCCTGCTCTAAAAAAAATCAATTTATATATAATTCCTTTTTTTCTCAAGTTTTTATTTGAATCACATTTAGTTAACATACAGAGCAATATTAGATTCAGATGAAGAATTTAGTGATTCATCACTTACATACAACACCCAGTGCTCATCACAAATGCCCTCCTTAATACCCATCACCCGCTTAACCCATCCGCTTGCTCACCTCCCCTCCAGCAATCCTCACTTTGTTCTCTATAGTTGAGTCTGTTTTATGGTTTACCTCTCTTTTTTTACACCATGTTCATCTATTTGTTTCTCAAATTCCACATATGAGTGAAATATAGTATTTGTCTTTCTCTGACTTATTTTGCTTAGCATAATACAATCTAGCTCCATCCATGTCATTGCAAAAGGCAAGATGCCATTATTTTTTACGGCTGAGTAATATTCCAGTGTGTGTGTGCATGTGTGTGTGTGTGTGTGTGTATCCACTTCTTTACCCATTCATCAGTTGATGGATATTTGTGCTCTTTCCATAATTTAGCTATCGTTGGTAATGCTGCTATACACATCAGAGTGCATGCTCCTTTGAATCAGTATTTTTGTATCCTTTGGATAAATACCTAGTAGTGCAACTTCTATTTTTCAGTTTTGAGGAACCTCCACACTTTTTTCCAGAGTGACTGCAACAGTTTGCATTCCTACCAATAGTGTAAGAGGGTTCTCCTTTCCCCACATCCTCATCAACACGTGCTGTTTCCTGTCTTGTTAATTTTAGACATTCTGAGAGGTGTAAGGTGGTATCTAATTGTAGTTTTGATTTGTATTTCTCTTATGCTGAGTGACGTGGAATATCTTTTCATGGGTCTGTTGGCCATCTCTATGTCTTCTTTGGAAAAATGTCTATTCATATCTTCTGCCCATTTTTAACTGGATTATTTGTTTTTTGGGTGTTCAATTTTATAAGTTATTTATATATTTTGGATACTAACCCTTTAGCAGAGGTGTCATTTGCAAATATCTTCTCCTATTCCAAAAGTTATGTTTTAGTTTTGTTGATTGTTTCCTTCACTGTGCAGCAGCTTTTTATCTTGATGAAATCCTAATAATTCATGTTTGCTTTTGTTTCCCTTGCTTCTGGAGACATATGTAGTAAGAAGTTGCTATGGCCAATGTCAAAGAAGTTACTGCCTATGTTCTCCTCTAGGATTTTGATGATTTTCTGTCTCACATTAGGGTCGTTCATCCATATTGAATTTATTTTTGTATATGGTGTAAGAAAGTGGTCCAGTTTCGTTCTTTTGCAAGTTTCTGTCCACTTTTCCCAGCATCGTTTGTTGAAGACTGTCTTTTTTTCCTTTGGATATTCTTTCCTGCTTTGTTGAAGATTAGTTGACTATATTGTTCTGGGTCCAGTTTGGGATTTTCTATTCTGTTCCATTGACCTCTGTGTCAGTTATTGTGCCAGTACCATACTGTCTTGATCACTACAGCTTTGTAATATAACTTGAAGTACAGAACTGTGATGCCTCCAGCTTTGCTTTTGTATTTTAAGATTGCTTTGCCTTTTGGGGTTCTTTTCTTGTTCCATACAAATTTTAGGATTGTTTGTTCTTGCTCTGTGAAAAATGCTGTTGGTATTTTGATAAGGATTGCATTAAATGTGTAGATTAAATTGAGTAGTATAAGCATTTTAACAGTATTTGTTCTTCTAATCCATGTACATGGAATGTTAATCCATTTCTTTGTTTCCTCTTCAATATCTTTCATAAGTGTTCTCTAGTTATCAGAGTACAGATCTTTTACCTCTTTGGTTGGGTTTATTCCTAGGTATCTTATGGTTTTTGGTGCATTTGAATATAAGTTCAATTTCTTGATTTCTCTTTCTGCTGCTTCATTTTTGGTGTATAAAAATGTAACAGATTTCTGTACATTGACCTTGCATCCTGTGACTTTACTGAATTTGTGTATCAGTTCTAGCAAGTTCTTGGTTTTTCTATATAGCGTATCACATCATCTGCAAATAGTGAAATTTTGACTTCTTCCTTGCTGATTTGTAAGGCTTTATTTCTTTTTGTTGTCTCATTGCTGAGGCTAGGACTTCCAGTACTGTGTCAAATAACAGTGGTGAAAGTGGACATCTCTGTCTTGTTCCTGACCATAGAGGAAAAGCTCTCTTTTTCCTCATTGAGGATGATACTTGCTGTGGATTTTTCATATATGGCCTTTATGATGTTCAGGTATGTTTCCTCTATCCCTACGTTGTTAAGGGTTTTTATCATGAATGGATGTTGTACTTTGTCAAATGCTTTTTCTGCATCTATTGAGAGGATCATATAGTTCTTGTCCTTTCTTTTATTAATGTGGTGTATCATGATGATTAATTTGTGAATATTGACCCGCACTTGCAGTCCAGGAATAAATCCCAATTGATTGTTGTGAATCATTCTTTCAACGTGTCTGTTGGATTTGGTTGGCTAGTATTTTGTTGAAAATTTTTACATCTATGTTCATCTGTGATATTGGCCTGTAGTTCTCTTTGTCAGTGGAGTCTTTGATTTTGGAATCAGGGTAATGTTGACCACATAGAATTAGTTTGGATGTTTTCCTTCCGTTTCTATGTTTTGGAATAGTTTGAGAATAGGCATTAACTATTCTTTCAATGTTTGGTAGAATTCGCTTATGAAGCCATCTAGCCCTGGGCTTTTGTTTGTTGGGAGATTTTGATTACTGATTCAATTTCTTTGCTGGTTATTGGTCTGTTAAGTTTTCTACTTCTTCCTGTTTCAATTTTGGTAGTTTGCTTGTTTGTAGGAATTTATCCATTTCTTTCAGATTGTCTGATTTTGTGGCATATAATTTTTTATAATATTATCTTATAATTGTTTGATTTCTTTTTTTTTAAGATTTCATTTATTTATTTGACAGAGAGAGAGAGAGACAGCAAGAGAGGGAACACAAGCAGAGGCAGTGTGAGAGAGAGAAGCAGGCTTCTTGCTGAGCGGAGAGCCCAATGTGGGGCTCGATCCTAGGACCCTGGGATCATGACCTGAGCTGAAGGTAGACGCTTAACTACTGAGCCAATCGGGCGCCCCATAACTGTTTGTATTTCTGTGGTGTTGTGATTCATCCTCTCCCATTTGTGATTTTATTTATATGGAACTTTCTCTTTTCTTTTTGATAGGTCTGGCTAGAGGTTTATCAATTTTCTTTTTTTTCAAACAGACTATTTTTTGCTTCTTTTAAATATTTAAATTCTAGTTAGTTAACATATATTCTAACATTGGTTTTAGGAGTAGAATTTAGTGATTCAATTGCTGGGTCATATGGTAGCTCTATTTTCAACTTTTTGAGGAACCTCCACACTGTTTTCCAGAGTGACTGCACCAGCTTGCATTCCCACCAACAGTGTAGGAGGGTTCCCCTTTCTCCGCAACCCCGCCAACATCTGTCGTTTCCTGACTTGTTAATTTTAGCCATTCTGACTGGTGTGAGGTGGTATCTCATTGAGGTTTTGATTTGGATTTCCCTGATGCCGAGCAATGTTGAGCACTTTTTCATATGTCTGTTGGCCATTTGGATGTCTTCTTTGGAAAAATGTCTGTTCGTGTCTTCTGCCCATTTCTTGATTCGATTCTTTGTTCTTTTGGTGTTGAGTTTGATAAGTTCTTTATAGCTTTTGGATACTAGCCCTTTATCTGAAATGTCATTTGCAAATATCTTCTCCCATTCTGTTGGTTGTCTTTTGGTTTTGTTGACTGTTTCCTTTGCTGTGCAAAAGCTTTTTATCTTGATGAAGTCCCAATAGTTCATTTTTGCCCTCGCTTCCCTTGCCTTTGGCAATGTGTCTAGGAAGAAGTTGCTGCGGATGAGGTCCTCATTCTTAATCTCAGGAAACAAACTGAGGGTTGCTGGAGTGGTGGGGGGTGGGAGGCATGGGGTGGCTGGGTGATAGACATTGGCGAGAGTATATACTATGGTGAGCACTGTGAATTGTGTAAGACTGTTGAATCACATACCTGTACCTCTGAAACAAATAATACATTATATGTTAAAAAAAAAAAAGAAGATAGTAGGAAGGGAAAAATGAAGGGGGGAGGAATCGGAGGGGGAGATGAACCATGAGAGACTATGGACTCTGAGAAACACACTGAAGGTTCTAGAGGGGAGGGGGTGGGGGGATGGGTTAGCCTGGTGATGGGTATTAAAGAGGGCACATATTGAATGGAGCACTGGGTGTTATACGCAAACAATGAATCATGGAACACTACATCAAAAACTAATGATGTAATGTATGGTGATTAACATAACAAATAATAAAAAAAGAATTTAGTGATTCATCACTTACATATAATACCCGATGCTCATCAGAAAAATTGCTCTTCTCAATACCCATTACCCATTTAGCCTATCGCCCATTCACCTTCCTCCATCAACCTTCAGTTTGTTCTCTATATTTATTTTTTTAAAAGATTTTATTTATTTATTTGACAGAGAGAGACACAGCGAGAGAGGAACACAAGCAGGGGGAGTGGGAAAGGGAGAAGCAGGCCTCATGAGCAGCAGGGAGCCCAATGCGGGGCTCGATCCCAGGACCCTGGAATCATGACCTGAGCTGAAGAAGGCAGACACCTAACGACTGAGCCACTCAGGCGCCCTGATTGTTCTCTATATTTAGTAGTCTCTTACTGTTTTTCTTCCCTCTCTCTCTTTTTTTTCCCTACCCATGTGTTCATCTGTTTTATTTTTTAATTCCCACATATGAGTAAATCATATGGCATTTTTCTTTCTCAGATGATTTCTTTCACTTACTCTAATACACTCCAGCTCCATCCATAGGGTATATCAATTTTATTATTTTTTTCTAAGAATCAGCTCCAGGTTTCATTGATCTGTTCTATTGTTTTAGTTTCTATATCATTTATTTCTGCGCTAATCTTTTTATTTCCATGTTTCTGTTGGCTTTAGGTTTCATTTTATGTTCTTTTCCTAGCTACTTTAGGTGTAAGGTTATGTTGTTTATTTCAGATTTTTCTTGCTTCTTGATGTAGGCTTGTATTGCTATATACTTCCCTCTTATTACCACTTTTGCTGCATCCCAAATATCTTGGGTCATTGTGTTTTCATTTTCATTTTTCTCCATGTATTTTCTAATTTCTTCTTTAATTTCCTGGTTGACCCATTCATTCTTTAGTAGTATATACTTTAAACTCCATGTCTTTGTGGTCTTTCCAAATTTTTTCTTGTGGTTGACTTCAAGTTTCATAGCATTGTGGTTGGAAAAGATGCATTATATGATCTCTATCTTTTTGTGCTTGTTGAAGCATGATTTGTGACCCAGTATGTGATCTCTTCTGGAGAATATCCCATGTGCTCTTGAAAAGAATGTGTATTCTGCTGTTTTAGGATGAAATGTTCTGAATATATCTGTGAAATCCATATGTCATTCAAAGCCATTTTTTCCTTATTGATTTTCTGCTTAGATAACCTGTCCATTGATGTAAGTGTGGTGTTAAAGTCCCCTACTATTGTACTATTATCAATGAATTCTTTTATATTTGTTATTAATTGTTTTATATATTGGGTGCTCCAAATTTGGAGGCATAAATATTTACAGTTGTTAGATGTTCTTGTAGGAGAGACCCCTTTATTATGATATAGTGCCATTCTTTACCTTCTGTTACAGGCTTTGGTTTAAAATCTAGTGTGTGAGATAGAAGTATTGCTACTCCAGTTTTCTTTTGACATCCATTTGCATAATAAATATTTCTCCATCCTTTCACTTTCAACCTGCAGGTGTTTTTAGATCTAAAATAAATCTCTTTTAGGTAACATATAGATGGTTCTTTTTTTTTTTTTTAATCCATTCTGACACCCTGTGTCTTTTGATTGGAGCATTTAGGCCACTTACATTCAGAGTTTTTATTTATGGATATGTATTTAGTTCCATCTTGTTTCTTGTTTTGTTGTTGTTTCTGGAGGTTTTTTCTGTTCCTTTATAGTCTTTCTCACTTTTGGCCTTTCCTTCCCACTCAGAGTTCCCTTTAATATGTCTTGCAGGGCTGGCTTTGTGGTCACAATCTCCTTTAATTTTTGTTTGGGAAACTATCTTTCTTTCTATTCTGAATGATATGCTTGCTGGGTAGAATACTCTTGGCTGCATATTTTTCCCATTCAGCATGTTGAATATGGCATGCCACCCTCTTTTGGCCTGCCCTGTTTCTGTGGAGAAATCTGCTTTATTGGTCTTCCCTTGTAAGTTAGTGACTTTGTATTGGTGCATTTAGGATTTTTTCTTTATCACTATATTTTGCAAATTTACCTACAATATGTGTTGGTCTTGGTCTGCCTTTGTTGATTTTGATGGGAATTCTCTGTACCTCTGGATTTGGACATCTGTTTGCTTCCCTAGAATAGGGACGTTTTCAGCTATTATTTCCTCAAATAAACCTGCTCCCTTTTCTCTCTCTTCTTCTGAGAATCCTATGATATGAATGTTATTACATTTTATGGAGTCACTAAGTTCCTTAAGTCTACTCTTGTGATTCATCATTCTGCTTTCTCTTGTTCAGCTTCATTATTTTCCATAATTCTATCTTATATGTCAGTTTGTTTCTTTGTTTCTTCCATCCTTGTGGTCATTACATTCAATCAGTTTTGAAACTCAAATATTGCATTTTTCATTTCTGCCTGATTGTTTTTTAGGTCTTTTATCTTTGCAGTAAATGTCTCCCTGATGTCTTCCAGACTTTCACAAGCCTGGCAAGTATCCTTATGACTGTTGCTTTAAATTCTGCTTCAGGCATATCACTTATATCTGTCAATTAGATCCCTTGTCATGACCTTTTCTTGTTCTTTCTTTTGGGATGAATTCCTCTGTCTTGTCATTTTGTCTAGGTCTCTGTCTTCTTCTGTGTTTCAGAAAATCCTGTCATGTTTCCCTCTCCTGAGAGTAATGGCATGATGAAGATGTCATATAATGTCCAGGGCCTGGTGCTTCAGGAAGTGTTTCTAGTGTGTGCTACATGCCCTCTGATGCTGTGCTTTCACTGTTCTATCCCTCAGTTCAGTCATCTACAGAGGTTCTCTTTGCCTACAGTGTGAAGTGTTTGGACTTTGCCAGAGTGTAGTCAGTTTTAAGTAGGTGTGCTGTGGTTTGCTTGTTAAATGAGACCTGATGCTATTTCTACTATAACTGAAGCTTTGTAGAGCTCTGTGGTCAGTAGATATGGTGTGTGCATGATTTTGTGTTGGTCTTCTGGAGAAAGGGCCCATGCACTGGCCCTTAGGCATACTTGCCTGACAAAAGTAGTACCAGCAAAGTACAGGTGAGGGGGAGGTGGCACTTGGTGTAAGCAGGTTAGTCAGGGAGTGTTGGTGCTGTTCTCTTTACTGAAGTTTGTGCTGAGGAGTGGTTGAGGGAAATGGTGCTAACAACCTCATTTGTCCTCAGAGTGGACTTGGTTCTTGCTGCTATCAAGGAAGCCTTTCTAGAAGAGCAATTAATTTCCTCTTGTGTGTCCTAGGCATTTTTCAGATCACTGTTTTCACATGGTCTGTCTCTGGTTTGTGTGCCTGCCTGCAGCAGTGCAGTGCACTTTGGGTTCTATCTCAGCCAAGCCTGCTGACTTTTAAAACTCAAAATGTTAGGGAGCTGGTGTGGTGGGGAACTGTGCTGTTTTTTGGGGGGTGGGTGTCACCACACTGGGACTGATGTAAGTTTGACTTGGAAGGGCAGGGCCTTCAGAATGCAGGGGCATGGGATTTGGGGCAAACAGACTAAACAGCCAGTGTCTAGGTTATCCCCCCTCAGTGTGTGTCTCTGAGCCTATGCTGATGGATGGGGGTGAGAGAAATGGCACCTGACAGCTCTTTTGTCCCTGGAGAGGCAATGTCACCTTTCAAAGATGTGTTTGAAGAAGAGCAAACAGTCTCACCCTGTTTGTCTTAGGTGATCCTCAGATCATGCCATCTGCCCCTGGGTTACTTGCCTGCCTTCTTTCTAGAAGTAGGGCAGTACCCTCATGGTTCTATCCCAGCTATGCCACAGACCTCTGAAACTCCAGTGTTTGAGTGCTGCTGGTTGAAAACACTCATGAAAATCATCCCCTCTCATTTTCCCCGCCAATGGCTTTGGGGAAGTGTTCTCCTTGTGCAATCCCCTGTGCACTCCTCTCTCTCTTTTCTCCAAAACCAGGCCCCCCTCACCTCTGCAGCACCTGTGATCCCTTTCTTCCCCCAAGCCACGTGTACACACTTTCTATCTTTCTCCATGTGTCCTATTCTCTCCTTCTAGCTCTGTCGTTTGTTCAGTAGTCCTCAGGTCAATTTCTTGGGTATTTAGAATGATTTGATAGTTATCTAGCTGTGTTCAAGGGATGAGGCAAGACTAAGGTCCTCCTACTATGCCACCATCTTAGCTCTCCCCTATATGTAATTCTTAATAATGGAAAAATCACTCCCTTAAGTTGAGTGCATGTCAAATTAAGGGAGAGCATCAAACAGTAATTCTGAGATCGATCTAAGAGCACTGTACTTGTGTAAAACTAAATGATAAAGGTCATAATTCTGCTCCCATCAGGGTTGGGTTTGTAAAGGATTGTGTAAAGGGTTCTTTTTTTTTTTTTTTTAAAGATTTTATTTATTTATTTGACAGAGAGAGAGATAGCAAGAGCAGGAACACAAGCAGGGGTAGTGGGAGAGGGAGAAGCAGGCTTCCCGCCGAACAGGGAGCCCGATGTGGGACTCGATCCCAGGACCCTGGGATCATGACCTGAGCCGAAGGCAGACACTCAATGACTGAGCCACCCAGGCGCCCTGTGTAAAGGGTTCTGATGCACATAGTAAACTATATAGTTTATATATCTGGATATGTCAGTAAGTTATAATGTATTACCATCTGTTCTAAAACTCTAGATAGAGTGAAACATCTTGTTGAACATTTGTCACTCTTCTGTTAAGTATGCCAAACCATGCACACTAAGCCTGCTATGTACTCTACCTGGTCATTTGCTGTTACTCAACTTTAAACTCTCTGTGTTAATGTAGGTGCTACCACTCATTTTCCTCTTTTTCATAGGCTGATGGATATTAAAGAAAAAAGGAAAGTAGATGAAACTTAACAAAATCATTTTGTGTGTGAGAACTTTCAGAGCATATCTGCTAATAAAATGTCACTTATAATTTAAATATTATAATAATTTGGACTCAGCATAATTTTTTACTGAGGAAAAAGTTCAAAATTTCTTCCACTTACAGCTTTAAGGTCTAACTAAAGATTAAGGGAAATCAGAATTCAGTAGTTTATGTAATCATCATAAAAAAATTTAAAACACATGAAAAAATCATTTCTTGGTCTGAGACCGAATGTTCCAATATTTTAATGCAGTATTATGTAATGTTGTTGATTATAGTCAATTTGTCATGATTATTTTACATGCTATATACTATCATTTGTATCTTACTTTCTTAATGATGTTCCTAAAGGTAGAAAACAAGTATTTTAAAAAATACTTAAAAATTTGGTCTTTTTTTTTTTTTTTTTTACCATATCAGATGGCTTTTTCCCCCTAGTTTTTAAAATGCAGTAAAATTTTAACATCTACATAAATATGGGTTCACACACCCTTTTATAGAAGGGTAGGATTTGTGTACATGCTGTCCCAAAGTGCTTAACTTTAAGCAAATTATACAACATTGCATAAATGGCTTTACACAATATGAAGTATTAAAAATTAAGAGTCATAACAAGAACAAGGAAGCTGTGGCTTAGCTCTGTATTGCTTCTGTTGAAAGGGGTGGAGATTAGCATAGTAAAATCCTGGTATTTTCCACGGCATTCCCTAAAATGTGACTATCTAGTCCTGGAAAATGTGAGGAAATTAAGATTATTAGTATTATTAGTTTGTGTTAGATATTTCATTCACTCTTCAGTCAATAAAGAACTCGTAATTACCTGGTGATCACCTCCAAATTTCGAAGTGAGGAATAAGGACTGAGTCTTCTCTCTTTTTTGATTTCTGAAGAATTACAGTTGTTCAGAAAGTAACAACACATTCCCAAAATCTTTAAGCTAGTACCCTCTTTCTCTCTTCCTTTGTGTTGGCTCAACTTTAAAAGTAAGGGATCCTAATAGTTTTGTTGTAGCTCATTGAGAGGAAGGTATTATTTTCATGCTATATGAGTTATCTATTGCTGCTTAACAAATAGCCCCAAACCTTGGAGTCTTACAGTTAAAAAAAAAATATTATCTTAGTTTCTATGGGTCAAAGATCTGTGTGCAGTTTACTTGAGTATCTCTGGCTCAATGTCTCTCCCAAGGCTGTCATCAAAGAGTCTGTTTGGGCTGCCATCATCTCAAGATTCATTGGGAGAGGGCCCATTTCCAAGCTCACTCACATGGATGTTGACAGGTTTCAGGTCTTTGTCATGTGAGCTTCTCCATAGTTCAACTCGTAACATGACAGCTAGCTTCCCTTGCAGCAATAAAGTAAAAGAAGGATTCCAAGAGGAAGCAACAGTCTTTTTGTAACCTAATCTCAGAAGTGACAGCCCATCATTTCTGGCACAATTTATTTGTTGAAAGAAAGTTATTAAGTCCAGCCCACACCTAAGGAGATGGAACTACAGTAGGTGTGAATACCAAAAGGTGGCATCACTGGAGGCCATTTTAGAAGCTGCTTACTATACCTGTACTTTTAGTAACTCTTTAACCATGGTCTAAAACAGCCAGTCTGGAATTTCTCTGAAGTCTATTGTTTTATTTTTGAAATTGCATTTTACATGTCTGCTACCTTTGAAACCTATACAAGGGTTGAAAGAACGTCATCTGGCTAATATGTATTTGCCAAGAATAAAGACAAAGCCAGGTGGCTTTCTTTCCTTTTGTCCATTGACTCCCATGACCACCACTCCTGCCTTTTTCAAATAAAGAGGATTTTTTTTTGTCCTAAGAGTGAATCACTTGTCAAGTATATTAGTAAGGGTGTCAGATTATTTCAGCTGGAAGATGGGCAGCAAAGTGTAAAAATACAAGGCAATCAAATCTGATATGTGTATTGTCAGTTTATCTACTATCACACAGAAAGCTGGAAATAGCCTGGTTTGGATTTCTTCTCTCATAAGGGCCCTTATACCATTGGCAGAAGTGACTTTTTTTTTCATTTCATTTTTGTTTTTAAGGAGCAGGGATATTTGTTCCTTTATCATAGTATAAAGAAAGTAGGGGGTGCCTGGGTGTCTTAGTTCATTAAGCATCTCTTAATTTCTGCTCAGATCATGATCTCAGGGTTGTGAGATCCATCCCCATGTTGGGCTCCACTCCACTCTGGGTGTGGATTCTGCTTAAGATTCTCTCCATCTTCCTCTACCCCTACCACTGCTCATGCACATGTGCATGCTTTTTCTCTCGCTCTCTCTAAAAAAAAGGAAAAAAAATAGATAAAAAAGAAAGTAGAAAATGATGAGAAGAAACAAATATTTTCTTTCATTATTTATTTTTTGGTGACAGTTTATTGAGATGTAATTCAGATATAATACAATTCACCTATTTAAAGTGTACAATCTGGGGGGAAGCTTGGGAAGACAGCAGAGTATGAGCACTCTGAGCTCACCCCATACCACATTTACAACTAGATATCATCCACACCCAAATCAATAAACTGGAGAGCAATCCAAAGAAGCAGCAGAACAAAATCCAAACTAAATATAGGGAAGAAGCTGCATCTGAAAGGTTAAGAAGTTCAGAAAGGCAGAGGGAAGATGCCTGAAGGAGAGAGGGAGCTGTGCAGGTGGAGACAGCAGAGAAATGGGCCCTCAGACCAGGGAGCTCACATAGGGAAGACTAATCCCCATAACATTTAGCTTTAAAAACCAGAGGGCTGAATTCCAAGAGTTCATAAAGCCAGTGGGACTTGGAGCCTGGAGCTTTAAAACTCAGCTGACTCACCAATGAGTGGGAGGGTGAGTTATTCACTAGGTTGCAGCCCTTAAAGAGATGCAGCCTGCATGGAGAGGCAACATAAAAATGGCAGTTGACACAATGCTGAGGAAAATGGCAGAAAGATCTGTTCATACTGATTTCAGATCATGTTGGGAGACCTCCAACAATGAGGGAACAGGCAGGGACCATTTTCCTCCCCTGCCTCCAGTGTAAACACAGAGATAGCTGCAGGAGGTGGGGAGGCTCCAGGAGGAGGAGGCTACAGACACTTGTAGCCTCAGCCCAGGGATCAGGGCAAATTTTGTTAATGCTGCATCTATGCCCTGTTCAACTGCCAGGTGCACAGCTGCCACTGCATATCCTGCCCTCCTGCAGTGCAGCATAGCACCCAGCCATGCATTCACAGCCACCTTCACATGCTGGGTCCAGCAGCACCCAGCTATTGTTATGTGCTGTGCCCAGCCTTGTGCTATGGGTTGCCCCAGCCTGTAGGCCCCAGCTGCTGCAGTGCTCTGAGGGATCCAGCATAGGACTAGTGGCCCAACACAAATTTTACTAACACTGAGATCCTACTCCCAAGTCTTCTGGCAGGCACACTCCCTCAGAGCTGGCCTGCATTGGTCCAACTAACACCAGAGAAAAAGCATACCCCACAACGGGCACAGAGTCAGTACAGATAGCTGCACTCAAAGGAAAAGTGACTCAGACACAGCAACAGGGCATAAGCAACAAACAAAAGATACTCTCCTAAAGTGCCAGTTTCTGGTGAGCAGGGGACACTGCACTTCATGGCATCCCAGGATGTCTTCTTCATAACGCCACCACTTTCTATAATAGAAGACATAGCTAACTTTCTTAACACACAGAAACAGACACAGAGAGACAGACAAAATGAAGAGATGGAGAAATTTGTCCCAAATGAAAGAACAGGACAAGGCCACGTCCAGACATCTAAGAGAAACAGATATAAGTTACATGCCTGATAGAGAATTTAAAGCAATGATCCTAACAATACTCACTGGACTTGAGAAAAGAGTGGAAGACATGAATGAGATCCTTAACAAAGAGATAAGGAATAACATAGCAGACATAAAAGACTCAATAAATGAAATAAGAAATACACCTGATGGAATGAACAGCAGGATAGAAGAAGCAGAGGAACGAATTAGTGACCTAGAACACAGAGTAATGGAAAGTAATCAAGCTGAACAAAAGAGAGAAAAAAAGAATTATTCAAAATGAGAATAGACTTAGGGAAGTCAGTGCCTACATCAAATGTAATAACATTCATATAAGAGTCCCAGAAGGACAAGAGAGAGAAAAGGGGCAGAAAATTTATTTGAAGAAATAATAGCTGAAAACTTCCATAATCTGGGGAAGGAAACAGACATCCAGATTCAGGAAGCACAGAGAACCCCCATCAAAATCAACAAAAGCAGACTGACACCAAGACATAATGTAATTAAATTTTCGAATATAGTGACAAAGAAAAAATTTGAAAAGCAGCAGGACAAAAGAAGTTACAAACTTATAAGGGGAAACCCAGAAGTCTAGCTGGAAATTTTCAACAGAAACTTTGCAAGTCAAAAGTGAGTAGAATGATATCAAAGTGTAGAATGGGAAAAATCTGCAGCCAAGAATACTCTATACAGCAAGACTATCATTAAGAATAGAGACAGAGTTTCCCAGACAAAAACTAAAGGAGTTCGTGATCACTAAAGCAGTCCCACAAGAAATATTAAAGGGGACTCTTTGAATGAAAAGGAGAAACAAAAAGTCACAGTGTAAAGGTAGGAAAGACAAAAGCAGTAGAAATGAATATTTTTGTAGAATCAAAGTAGTCACAAATTAAAATAATTTAAAATATAATAAATATACCTAAAACATGGGGAGGAGAGGAGAAAAGAATGGGATAAAACTTAAATGACCAGCAACTTAATATAGACTGCTATATGCAGAAGAGGTTATATAGAAACCTAACAGTAACCACATCTCAAAAACCACTAATATATATATATACAAAGAATAAAGAGAAAGAAATACAAATATATCATGGAGAGAATAAAGGAAACATGAAAGAGAGAAAGACAAGAAATGATTAGAGAAAATCTTCAGAAACAACCATAAAACAAATGATAAAATGAAAATAAATACATATCTACCAATAATTACTTTGAATGTAAATGGACTAAATACTACAATCAAAAGACATAAGGTGTCAGAATGGATAAAAAAAAAAAAAAAAAAACATGACCCATCTATTTGCTGCTTACATGACACTCATTTTAGACCTAAAGACACTTGCAGATTGAAAGTGAGGGGATGGAGAAACATTTATCAGCCAAATGGATTTCAAAAAAAAGCTGGGGTAACAATACTTATATTGGACAAAATAGGCTTTAAAACAAAGACTGTAATAAGAGACAAAGAAGAACATTATATAATAATAAAGGGACATCCAATAAGAAGATATAAAAATTGCAAATTTTTATGCACCCAACATAGGAACACCCAAATACATAAAACAATTAATAACAAAAATAAAGGAACTAATTAATAATAATACAATAATAGTAGGGGACACCTGACATACATCAATGGACAGATTACCTAAATAGAAAATCAACAATGAAACAATGGCTGGACCAGATGGATTTAACAAATATAGTCACAACATTCTATTCTAAAACAGCAGAATACACAATCTCTTCAAGTACACATGGAACATTCTCCAGAATAGATACCATAATAGGCCACAAAACCAGCCTCAACAAATTCAAGAAGATCAAAGTCATACCATGCATCTTTTCTGACCACAATGCTATGAATCTAGACGTCAATCACAAGAAAAAATCTAGAAAGACCACAAATACATGGAGGTTAAATAACATGCTACTAAACAATGAGTGGGTCAACCAGGAAATAAAAGAAGAAATAACAAAGTACACAGAAACAAATGAAAATGAAAACATAATGGTCCAAAATCTCTGGGATACAGAAAATCAGTTATAAGAGAAAAGCTTATAGCAATACAGGCCTATCTGAACAATCAAGAAAAATCGCAAATAAACAACCTAAACCTATACCTAAAGGAGCTAGAAAGAGAACAAGAAATGAAGCCTAAAGCCAGTAGAAGGAAGGAAATAATAAACTTTAGAGTACAAATAAATGTTATAGAAACTAAAACAACAACAACAATAGAACAGACCAATGAAACCAGGTGTTTGTTCTTTAAAAAATCAATAAAATTGAATAACCTCTAGCCAGACTTATCAAGAAAAAAAAAAAGCAAAAGGATCAAATAAATAAAACCACAAATGAGAGAGAAGAAATCACAACCAAAACCACACAAATACAATTATAAGAGGATATTATGAAAAATTATGCCAACAAATTGGATAACATAGAAGAAATGGATACATTCTTAGAAACATATAAACTACCAAAACTGAAACAGGAAGAAATAGAAAATTTAGCAGACAGGTAAGCAGGAAAGCAGTTGAATCAGTTATCAAAAAACTCCCAAAAACAAAATTCAAGGAAGAGATGGCTTCACAAGTGAATTCTACCAAGCATTTAAAGAAGAGTTAATACCTATTCATCTCAAACTATTCTAAAAAATCTAAAAGGAAGGAAAACATCCAAATTCATTTTATAAGGCAAATATTATCTTGATACCAAAAGCTGATAAAGACACCACTAAAAATAGAACTATAGGCCATTTTCCCGGATGAACACAGATGCAAAAATCCTCAATCAAATATTAGTCAACCAAATTCAACAACATATTTTAAAAAATCATTCACCACGATCAAGTAGGATTTATTTCTGGGATGAAAGAGTGGTTCAATATTTGCAAAACATTCAGTGTGATACATAACATCAATAGGAGAAAGAATAATAACCATATGATCATTTCAGATACAGAAAAAGCATTTGACAAAGTATAACATCCATTAATGATTAAAAGTGTCAACAATGTATATTTAGAGGGAATACAACTCAATATTATGAAGGCCATATATGGAAAACCCACAGCTAACATCATCCTCAATGGTGAAAAACTGAGACCTTTCCCCCTAAAGTCAAGAACAAGACAAGAATGTCCACTCTCAACACTTCTTTTTGAGATAGTACTGGAAGTCCTAGCCACAGCAATCAGACAACAAAAAAGAATAAAATGCATCCAAGTTGGTAAGGAAGAAGCAAAACTTTCATTATTGGCAAATGACATGATACTATTTTTAGAAAACCAGAAACACTCCATCAAAAACTGCTAGAACAGATACACAAATTCAGTAAAGTTGCAGGATGCAAAATCAATGTACAGAAATCTGTTGCATTACTATACACCAACAATGAAACAGCAGAAAGAGAAATTAAGTAATCAATCCCTTTTATAATTGCACCACAAATAATAAGATATGTAGGACTAAACCTAACCAAATAGGTGAAAGACCTTTACTCTGAAAACTGTAAGACACTGGTGAAAGAAACTGAAGATGACACAAAGAAATGGGAAGACAGTCCATGCTCGTGGATTGGAAGAACCAATATTGTTAAAGTACAATTACCCAAAGCAATCTACACATTTAATGCAATCCCTGTCAAAATACCAATTCCTTTTTCCACAGAGCTAGAACAAACAATCCTAAAATTTGTATGGAACCACAAAAGACCCTGAATAGCCAAAGCAATCTTGGAAGAGAAAAGCAAAGCTGGAGGTATCACAATTTTGGACTTCAAGTTATACTGCAAATTTGTAGTAATCTAAGCAGTATGGTAATGGCACAAAAATAGACACATGAATAGAGCAGAATAGGAAACCCAGAAAAATCCCATAACTATTTGTTCAATTAATCTTCAACAAACCAGGAAAGAATATTCAATGGGAAAAAGACAGTCTCTTTAACAAATGGTGTTGGGAAAACTGACAGCAAAAGAAATGAACGGACTTCTTTCTTACACTGTACACAAAAATAAATTCAAAATGGATTAAAGACCAAAACGTGAGACCTGAAACCATAAAAATCCTAGAAGAGAACATATGCAGTAACATCTTCAACATCGTCTGTAGCAATTTTTTTTCTAGATATGTCTCCTGAGGCAAGGGAAATAAAAACTATTGGGACTTGATCAAAATAAAATTTTCTACACAGAAAGAAACAATCAACAAAACTAAAAGGCAACCTACTGCATGGAAGAACATATTTGCAAATAAAATATCTAATAAAGGGTTACTATGCAGAATATATAAGGACTTAGAAAACTCAACACCCCAAACAAATAATCCAATTAAACAATTGGTAAAAATGTCTTCCCATGATAAATAATACAAGTTCAAAGCCAGCATCAAACTTAATGAAGAAATACCAGAAGCATTCCCATGAAAATTCAGAAAAAATAGAATTATTTACTATTATCTCTATTATTTAACATAATATGGACATGTTTGTCAAAGAGTTCATAAAATTTAAATGTATAAATCAAGTATAAATAAAAAATAGGAAAATTTCATTTTTTGTAGATGGTGTTATTCTCTGTAAAGCCGTAGAGAACCAAGTCTCAAACCATAATATTAATATACTAAAATCAATATATTGTTTATATTTCAACAATCCATTTGATAATAAAATGAAAAATCTTCACAATACTAACAAAAAAAAATAAAATTATAAAATTAACAAAAATGTGCATGACCAAATTAAGATAACTACAAAACTCGACCAAAGACATAAAAGACTTCAATAAATACAACATATTAAAGGAAGTGTATCTTTATGGAGAGATCTATCTATACATGCAACATGCTCTCAATAAAAAACCATATCACAGTATTTATCTATTATTTATTTAGTATCTATGTGTGTGAGGAGAAAGATATGATGTGACCAGAACATCTTAGAGTTCATCTAAAAGAATAAACATGAGAAGATATCCAATTAAATTCTGATAAAGAAGAGTAAAAAAATGGGGGAGATGACATGTCTATCAGATACAAAAACATTATAGAACTGCAGAAATTGAAATGGGATAATGCTGGAGCCAAAATTAAAATATGAATGGAACATATATAGCGCATTTCAAACCAGTGGAGAAGGCATGACAATTCAATAAACAACTCTAAACAACTGGATAAACATTTACACAAGAATAAATTCTAGATAAATTGAAGACTAAAATGTACCAAGTAATAGATCTCAGCATATATGAGAAGTTGATGTACAACAAAGATGGCATTTCAAATTCAGTGGGAAAAGATGAAATATGTCATACATGATGCTGGGACAACTGAGTATTCATATGGAAGAAAATTAAGTTAGACTCCTATCTCATATCATATTTAAAAAAAAAAACACACCAGAAAAACAGATGGGTTAAATACTATGTGTAAACAAATAAAAGTTCTAGAAGAAAAATAAACTGACTACCCTTCCAGTTTAGGAAAAGAAGAGACGTTGGTAAGGCTGGAGAACCTGAAGTTATAAAAAAATGTAAACTTATTTGACTATATAAAAATGATAATATTTGATATGGGAAAAGATCCAATGAGTCAATGGGCAAACTATAGATTTGGGAAAATTCTTAAGATGACAGAATTAATATATATTATATATAAGAACTATTACAAAATGACAAGAAAAGGAAAATGCCTTAATAGAAAAAATGACAAGGGATGTAAAAAAGCAAATCATAGAAGAATAAACCCTCACCCCAAAATGTAACTATGCTAAGTTCACTGACAGTGAATGATATTTTTAAAGAAAATCAAAATAATGAGTCACCATATTCTATTAGTTCAAAAACACATTCTTTCCTTAAGTTTTTCATTTTTAAAATTGGAATGTGCCTTAGTATTGATGACATTCTATAGTCACTTTATGCTAGGTAATAGTCATGCTTTAGTTACCTCTGCTACACATGCCTGAATATGATTGTTGCTCCTGAAGGCATGATTGGACAACTACAATCCTTCAGTGTTTCACTCAACCAAATCATTGCAGAAAAAGATGAGTCCTGACTTTTTTTTAAAACTTTGTATTGACACTTTCTGATATAACCAAGAGAACTCCAGCATCAAAAATTGCAGAATAAGTGTCAGTGGCTTCATAGAAATTCCTGGTGAACAGAGTGGAGCAATCTTTTTAAAAATGCCTCACTCCTGATGTTCTTGATGACACAGAAAATAGTATTGTGTGCAAAAAACATGGGCAATGATGCGTCTGACTTGAAAATGTACAGAAGAATTGGACTAAATGTGAGGAAGTTTTCTTTTAGGACTACTGTAACCAATTTAGTTCTCTTATATTTTTAAAAAAAATATACACACTAGAATATCATGAAATTTTCTGTGTAAACATATCTAAAAAAACTCTTTCAATAAAAATTCTAAGTGATAAGAAAACGTTGTGTTGACATTGTTGCTATAAACATTGGGGTGCACATATCCCTTTGGATCACTACATTTGTATCTTTGGGGTAAATACCCAGTAGTGCAATTGCTGGGTCATAGGGTAGCTCTATTTTCAACTTTTTGAGGAACCTCCAAAAAAGAAAATCTTGTGTCATATTTAACCAGTAGTACTTTTTTCTTAGTGGTACATACATAAAATAATACAATCAAAGGCATTTAAGATTTAGTAAAATACAGTATTATATCTCACTTATCAGAAAACAAGATACTCCTTCCAAAAAGTTTTGCTTATTATAATACCATTTTTATAAAAAATGATGACCCCAAACTTGTATATAATGATAGTTAAAATTTATATAACACATACAATGTACCAAACTCTTCTAAGGATTTCCATGTATTAACTCAGTTAAATAGATATTATTATGAGCTGATTCCAGGTAGTTTGATTTCAGACTTTGGCTCTTAATTTCTATTCTTATTCTCTTATTGCAAAGGAACAAAACAACACACATGCGCACACACACACACACACACACACACATCAAGACCACCAATGATGTAACTATATAGTATAATTGGAAATGGGATTGAGATTAGGGGCATATTGGTTAAATGAAAGTGTAATTAGGTAAAATTATCTGAAATATTTTCTGCAGCAGTTTGAGCAGAATTTGAAGTAATGAGCAATGATTTTTCTCCACATTTCAGTGGATAGTTAGTAATTTTGGATAGATAATTCAGATGTGTTGTTATCATGATAACCAACCCACCCTTCTTCCTTTATTACATATTATATTTTCTTATTACAAACAGTACATGTTTATTGCATGTATACATACATATACATGTATACACACAAGTAAAATATGACCTCAGAGATTGCTCACAATCTCTCTAATCCAGAAACAATGACTATTAGCACCTGGATGTTTGTCTTTCAGATCCTGTCTGACATTTTCTGTACAATTTTATGTAAAATGGAATTTTACCATGTTTGCTGTTAAGTGATCTGTTATAACATATTTAAGTAATCATCAACTATTTAGACATTTAGTTCAAACACTACCTTTGCTACTCTTCCTCCTAGTAGTAATAATAATATCAACACTAATACCAATGTCAGTACCATTAATAAGTAACTATTAACTGGCGTTGATGTGAGGATTAAATAAAATAAATTGCAGAAATACATTCACCACAATTCCTGACCGATATTAAATGGTTAATAAATGCTAGTATAATTTAAGAAAAAATTCTTTCAGTCTCTCCCAGACCTATGTTTCTAACATTTTTTTTCTCCCACTGCTCCTATAGCTTTCCCAATAAAATATAAAACATTGAGCATGTCTTATAAGGAACATCCCCATTTTGCACCTGTCAAATATTTATTTTTCACTTCCCTGACTCTTCTAAGACTGTTAGGTTGCACTTCAATTAGCTTCTGTAGCATCCTTGATTCCCCCATCAGAGTACTCACCACAGCTCATTCTTAGTACTTGTTGAATTGCATTCTCAGAGCATTAGCTTCCCAATTATGCAACTTGTTAATTATATCCTCAGTATCTAGTACTGTACCTGGCATATAGGTGGCATTTCCTCTGCTGTGCTTCCAAGGATGGGCATGTCTTCTCTTCCTTTATAATGGATTTACTAACTGCTCTACCAATCTCCCAGGATTCTTGAGAGTACCAGATGAAGTAATGCATGTGAAATAGGTAATATATATAAAGTACTTCACAAATAAAAATCATTTGAATAATTTGTATATAACTTTGCACAAGGTTAACAAATCTTTGTGGTTCAGAAAATTATAATTGGATTTTAATGGGCAAATGTTAAGGTATATTCCCCACCAATATTTAGTAAGTATTTATTTTAGTATTTATTTATTTTTTTAATTAGTCAATTTTTTATTTATTTTATTTATTTAAATTTATTATTATTTATTATAGTAAAAGTACATTTTAAAAAGCTAGGAGACATTTCTAGCATTCAGATTTTTATACTGTATTTCAATACATGATAAATTCATGAACATTTCTTATCTCCTAGAACAGCTGTATATCTTAAAAACTCATTATCATAAGCATTCTCTGGCTTTTCACAGAACTAATCCTGAATAATTAATGAATATAAAAGAGTTAGACAAGTACTGTAGTGTGCTAATCATTGTTTCATTGTCAATTAGGAAAAAAATAGTCTCTTTGGCCTGCTAACTTAGAATATGTAATGTATAGCTAACTTTTAATTTACAAATGTAAACTGTTTCTAATTATTAAATGAATATATTGAGATAAAGATCAATGTCAGGGTGAAAGAATTTGTAGAAAAAAACCTGAAACACTTTGATATAACAGAGTTATTAAATGTATTGGGACAGTTCTTATAATTATGCTTAGTTTATGGATCAGTTTATAATGTTTACATATTTCCTAAAAATGGTATGATATCTTAAACACTAATAACTTAGGAATTATATCAAATGCAAGTCTTAATTTTGGCAGAATGATTTTAGGCAGAATGAATGTAAATTTAATACAAACAGAATTGGAGAGGCAGGTAACATTCATTCATACTTTACAGGTCTCTAAATGCATGTAAGTCTTGATCATTCTGCTTCTAAGGATCTTGCTCAATATCATCTCAGTCATGATTTATTGGCACTTTTTCAAAGTTTCAGCCATAAAGTTGAAAGTCAATATAGCATTAAATGAAAATTCTTAAAATACATAGACTACCCAGAGATAGTCCAAAATGGCAGAGGAGTAGGAGACCTTAATTTCATCTGGTCCCAGGAATTCACCTAGATAGCTGTCAAATCATTCTGAACACCTGCAAACTCAACCAGAGATCTAAGAAAAGAATAGCTGCAACTCTACAAATAGAAAAGTGACCACTCCTGCAAGAATGACAAGATGGAAAAACTCACCTCAAAAAGGAGAACAAGAGGCAGTACTGACTGCCAAGGACCTAATCAGTATGGATATAAGGTGTCAGAATTAAAGTTAAGAATAATGATTATAAAGATACTAGCTGGGCTTGAAAAAAGCATAAAAGACACTAGAGAATCCTGCACTGTAGAAATAAAAGACTAAAATCTAATCAAATCAAAATGAAAAAGGCTATTAGTAAGATGCAATGAAAAAAGGAGGCTCTAACTGCTAGGATAAATGAGGCAGAAGAGAGAATTAGTGACATAGAAGACAAAATGATGGAGAATAAAGAAGCTGAAAAAAGAGAGATAAACAACTACTGGAACACGAGGGGAGAATTTGCGAGAAAAGTATACCATAAAGCAAAACAATGTTAGAATAATTGGGATCCCAGTAGAAGAGGAAAGAAAGAGAGGGGCAGAAGGTATATTGTAGCAAATTATAGCTGAGAACTTCCCTAATCTGGGGAAGGAAGCAGACATTCAAGTCCAGGAAGCACAGAGAACCCCCCTCAAAATCAATGAAGAGAGGTCAACAGCTCAACATATAATAGTGATACTTGCAAATCTCAGAGACAAAGGGAAAATCCTGAAAGCACCTCAGGACTAGAGTTCTGTAACCTACAAGGGTAAAAACATTAGACTGGCAGCAGACCTAGCCACAGAGACCTGGCAGGCCAGAAAGGACTGGCATGATATATTCAGGGTGCTAAATGAGAAGAATATGTACCCAAGAATACTTTATCCAGCAAGGCTGTCATTCAAAATAGAAGGAGAGATAAAAAGCTTCCAGGACAAACATAAACTAAAAGAATTTCTCATCACTAAACCAGCCCTGCAAGAAATATTAAAGGGGATCCTGTAAGCAAAGAGAAAGCCCCAAAGTAACATAGACCAGAAAGGAACAGAGACAATATACAGAAACAGGGACTTTACAGGTAATACAATGGCACTAAATTCATATCTTTCCATAGTTCCTCTGAATGTAAATGGGTTCAGTGCTCCAATCAAAAGACACATGGTATCAGATTGTATAAAAAAGCAAGACCCATTGATATGTTTTCTGCAAGAAACACATTTTAGACACAAAGACACCTCCAGATTGAAAGTGAGGGGGTGGAAAACAACTTATCATGCTAATGGACATCAAAAGAAAGCTGGGGCAGTAATCCTTATATCAGACAAAATAGATTTTAAAAACAAGGCTGTAGTAAGAGATGAGGAAGGACATTATATCATAATTAAAGGGTTTATCCAACAACAAGATCTAACAATTGTAAATATTTATGCTCCTAACATGGGAGTAGCCAATTATATAGTCTAATTAATAACAGAATTAAAGAAACACATTGATAATAATACAATAATAGTAGGGGAATTTAACACCCCACTCACAGCAATGGACAAATAATCTAAGCAAATCAACAAGGAAACAACGGATTTAAATGATGCACTGGACCAGATGGACTTCACAGATAAATTCAGTGCATTTCATCCTAAAGCACCAGAATACACATTCTTCTTGAGTGCACATGGAACATTCTCCAGAACAGAGCACATACTGGGTCACAAATCAGGTTTCAACTGATAAGTTGGGATCATTCCATGCCTATTTTCAGACCACAGTGCTTTAAAACTTAAACACTATCACAGGAAGAAATTTGGAAAGAACTCAAATACATGGAAGCTAAAAAGCATCTTACTAAAGAATGAATGGGTCAGGGAGGAGTAGGGGACCCTATTTCAACTGGTCTCCGGAATTGAGCTGGATATCTACCAGACCACTCTGAGCACCCACGAAACCAGCATGAGATTTAAGATCTGGATCTCTACAAACAGAATATCGCAGGCAGTTGGTTTTGAGGTACGAAGCGGAGAGCCGTGATTCTGCGGGCAGATATCGGAGGATAAACGGCAGCGGGAGGGTGCCTGGACGTGGGGATCCTACACCACCGGTGAGTGACAGCCTCGCGCGCTGCGGACGGGGCACAGACTCGCAGACCGGTAGTGTCGGGAAAGGACTTTAGGGCAGCCCCTGGGGTGGAAAACCAGATCGGCGGGGTCGCGCGAATGCGAACCGCAGCCCCCCGGACAGAAACCCGGAGCGACGGTCACGCGCATGCGAACTGCAGCCTCCGAGATGGAAACCCTGTGCACCAGGGTCGCCCAAGTGAACTGCAACCCCCAGGGTGGAAACCCTGAGCGGCGGAGTCGGGCGCACACGAACTGGGAGCGGCTGGCGGTTTTAGAAGCACAAAGGGCAGAGACGTGCCCCGACCTGGAGGCAGGACTGGGAGCGCTGTGGAGGGGCACACAACCCAGGACGCTGCAGTTTATAGCAGCACGGACAGAAATGGAGACAGTGTGGCCTGGAGAGCTCACTGAAGAACAGACTGCGGTCTCTCTGCTCTGAGGCAGAGGGTTGGAAACGGTCTCTTCTGCTCTGACTCGCGGAAGAGATGTGGAAAGCCGCCAGGGAAAGGCGCCAGAGAACAAAAGCCCCAAAGACGGATTCCCACTGAGCCCATCCCCCACCACAGGGGCGCAGGGCAACTCCACCCAAACAGGGTTGCCTGAGTAACAGTGCGGCAGGCCCCTCCCGCAGAAGACAGGCTGGGAAAACAAGAGGCCAGCAACCCTAAGGTCCCAAGAAAACAGGTGCATCTTGCTTGGGTTCTGGTCAATAATTTGGACTCTATACATTTCCTCAACCACCCACCAACAGAATGACTAGGAGGAGGAGCCCCCAAAACAGAAAAGACTCAGAGATTATGACTTATGCTGCAGATTTACAAATGGATGCAGATATAACCAAGATGTCGGAGATGGAATTCAGGCTAGCAATTGTGAAGACAATGGCTAGAATGGAGAAATCAATTAATGGCAACATAGAGTCTCTAAGGGCAGAAATAAAAGGTGAATTGGCAGAACTTAAAAATGCTATCAATGAGATCCAATCCAATCTAGATAATCTAACAGCTAGGGTAACTGAGACAGAAGAGAGAATAAGCGACCTGGAAGACAATGTAATAGATAAAAAGGGAGAAGAGGAGGCCAGGGAAAAACAACTCAGAATCCATGAAAATAGAATCAGAGAAATAAGTGACACCATGAAGCATTCCAATGTCAGAATAATCGGAATCCCGGAGGGAGTGGAGAGAGAGAGAGGACTAGAAGATGTATTTGAGCAAATCGTACCTGAGAACTTCCCTAATCTGGGGAATGAAACAAACATTCGAGTCCTAGAGGCAGAGAGGACCCCTCCTAAGATCAAGGAAAACAGGCCAACACCCCGGCATGTAATAGTAAAACTTGCAAATCTTAGAACCAAGGAAACCATCTTAAGGGCAATTAGGGGGAAGAGATTCCTTACATACAGAGGGAGGAACATCAGAATAACGTCAGACCTATCCACAGAGACCTGGCAAGCCAGAAAGGCCTGGTAAGACATATTCAGGGTACTAAATGAGAAGAACATGCAGCCAAGAATACTTTATCCGGCAAGGCTTTCATTTAAATGGATGGAGAGATGCAGAGCTTCCACGACTGGCAGAAGTGAAAGAATATGTGACCACTAAGCTGGCCCTGCAAGAAATATTAAGGGGGGTTCTATAAAAGGAGAAAGACCCCAAGAGTGATCTACAACAGAAATTTACAGGGACAATCTATAAAAACAACGTCTTCACAGGCAACATGATGACAATTAATTCATATCTTTCAATAATCACTCTCAACATGAATGGCCTAAACGCTCCCATAAAATGGCACAGGGTCACAGATTGGATAAAAAGACAGGATCCATCCATATGCTGTCTACAAGAGACTCATTTTGAACCTAAAGATACATCCAGACTGAAAGTGAAGGGATGGAGATCTATCTTCCATGCCAGCAGACCTCAAAAGAAAGCTGGGGTAGCAATTCTTATATCAGACAAATTAGATTTTAAACTAAAGTCTGTAATAAGAGACACAGGAGGACACTATATCATTCTTAAAGGGTCTATCCAACAAAAATTGTTAGATTTACAATCTAACAGGTCTAAATATCTATGCCCCCAACATGGGAGCAGCCATCTACATAAGCCAACTGTTAACCAAAAGAAAGAGTCATATTGATAACAATATGTTAATTTTAAGAGACCTCAATACTCCACTCTCAGCAATGGACACATCATCTAAGCAGAAAATCAACAAGGAAACGAGAGCTTAGAATGATACATTGGACCAGATGGACCTCATAGATATTTACAGAACATTCCACCCTAAAACAACAGAATACTCATTCTTCTCAAGCGCACATGGAACTTTCTCCAGAATAGACCATATACTGGGTCACAAATCAGGTCTCAACCGATACCAAAAGATTGAGATTATTCCCTGCATATTCTCAGACCACAATGCTCTAACTGGAACTCAATCACAAGAAAAAATTTGGCAGAAATTCAAACACTTGGAAGCTAAAGACCACTCTGCTCAAGAATGTTTGGGTCAACCAAGAAATCAAAGAACTTAAACAATTCATGGAAATCAATGAGAACAAAAACACATCGGTCCAAAACCTATGGGATACGGCAAAGGCGGTCCTAAGGGGGAAATACATAGCCATCTAAGCCTCACTCAAAAAAATAGAAAAATCCCGAATTCACCAATTAACTCTACACCTTAAAGAACTAGAGAAAAAGCAACAAACGACGCCTAAGCCACGCATTAGAAGAGAAATAATTAAAATTAGACCAGACATCAATGAATTAGAAACCAGAAACACAGTAGATCAGATCAATGAAACTAGAAGTTGGTTCTTTGAAAGAATCAATAAGATTGATAAACCACTGGCCAGACTTATCCAAAAGAAAAGAGAAAGGACCCAAATTAATAAAATGATGAATGAAAGGGGAGAGATCACGACTAACACCAAGGAAATAGAAACAATTATTAGAAATTATTATCAACAACTATATGCCAATAAATTGAGCAATCTGGATGAAATGGAGGCCTTCCTGGAAACATATAAGCTGCCAAGACTGAAACAGGAAGAAATTGACAACCTGAATAGGCCAATAACCAGGAACGAGATTGAAGCAGTGATCAAAAACCTCCCAAAAAACAAGAGTCCAGGGCCTGATGGGTTCCCTGGGGAATTCTACCAAACATTCAAAGAAGAAATAATACCTATTCTACTGAAGCTGTTTCAAAAAATAGAAACAGAAGGAAAGCTTCCAGACTCATTCTATGAGGCCAGCATTACCTTAATCCCCAAACCAGGCAAAGACCCCATCAAAAAGGAGAATTTCAGACCGATATCCCTGATGAATATGGATGCCAAAATCCTCACCAAAATCCTAGCTAATAGGATCCAACAGTACATTAAAAGGATCATCCACCACGACCAAGTGGGATTTATCCCCGGGATGCAAGGGTGGTTCAACTTTCGCAAATCAATCAATGTGGAAGAACACATTAATAGGAGGAGGGAGAAGAACCATATGGTCCTCTCAATTGACACAGAAAAAGAATTTGACAAAATACAACATCCTTTCCTGATGAAAACTCTCCAGAAAAGAGGGATAGAGGGAACATTCCTCAAGCTCAAAATATCCATCTATGAAAAACCCACAGCGAATATCATCCTCAATGGGGAAAAGCTGAGAGCCTTTCCCTTAAGATCAGGATCACGTCAAGTGTGCCCAATCTCACCACTGTTGTTCAACACAGTACTAGAAGTCCTAGCAACAGCAATCAGACAACAAAAAGAAATAAAAGGTATTCAAATTGGCAAAGAAGAAGTCAAACTCTCTCTTTTCGCAGATGACATGATACTTTATGTGGAAAACCCAAAAGACTCCACCCCCAAATTACTAGAACTCATACAGCAATTCAGTAATGTGGCAGGACACAAAATCAATGCACAGAAATCAGTTGCTTTCTTATACACTAACAACGCAACTGTAGAAAGAGAAATTAGATAAACGATTCCATTTACAATAGCACCAAAAACCGTAAGATACCTCGGAATAAACCTAACCAAAGAGGTAAAGGATCTATACTCTAGAAACTACAGAACACTTATGAAAGAAATTGAGGAAGACACAAAAAGATGGAAAAATATTCCATGCTCATGGATCGGAAGAATAAACATTGTTAAAATGTCTATGCTACCCAGAGCAATCTATACCTTCAATGCCATCCTGATCAAAATTCCAATGACATTTTTCAAAGTGCTGGAACAAACAATCCTAAAATTTGTATGGAATCAGAAAAGACCCTGAATCACCAAGTAGATGTTGAAAAAGAAAAACAAAGCTGGGGGCATCATGTTGCCTGATTTCAAGCTATATTACAAAGCTGTGATCACCAAGACAGCATGGTATTGGCACAAAAACAGACATACAGACCAATGGAACAGAATAGAGAACCCAGATATGGACCCTCAACTCTATGGTCAAATAATCTTTGACAAAACAGGAAAAAACATGCAATGGAAAAAAGACAGTCTCTTCAATAAATGGTGCTGGGAAAACTGGACAGCCACATGCAGAAGAATGAAACTCGACCATTCTCTAACACCATTCACAAAGATAAACTCAAAGTGGATGAAAGACCTCAGTGTGAGACAGGAATCCATCAAAATCCTAGAGGAGAACATAGGCAGTAACCTCTTTGACATCGGCCACAGCAACTTTTTTCAAGATACATCTCCAAAAGCTAGTGAAACAAAAGCAAAAATGAACTTATGGGACTTCATCAAGATAAAAAGCTTCTGCACAGCAAGGAAACAGTCAACAAAACAAAGAGGCAACCCACAGAATGGGAGAAGATATTTGCAAATGACACTACAGATAAAGGGCTGGTATCCAAGATCAATGAAGAACTTCTCAAACTCAACACCCAAAAAACAAATAATCAAATCAAAAAGTGGGCTGAAGATATGAAAAGACACTTCTCTGAAGAAGACATACAAATGGCTAACAGACACATGAAAAAATGTTCATCATCATTAGCCATCAGGGAAATGCAAATCAAAACCACATTGAGATACCACCTTACACCAGTTAGAATGGCAAGAATGGACAGGGAAAGAAACAACAAATGTTGGAGAGGTTGTGGAGAAAGGGGAACCCTCTTACATTGTTGGTGGGAATGCAAGTTGGTACAGCTACGTTGGAAAACAGTGTGGAGGTTCCTCAAAAATTTAAAAATAGAGCTACCCTATGACCCAGGAATTGCACTCCTGGGTATTTACCCCAAAGACACAGATGTAGTGAAAAGAAGGGCCATATGCTCCCCAATGTTCACAGCAGCAATGTCTGCAATAGCCAAACTGTGGAAAGAGCCAAGATGCCCTTCAACAGATGAATGGATAAAGAAGATGTGGTCCATATATACATTGGAATATTACTCAGGCATCAGAAAGGATGAATACCCAACTTTTACATCAACATGGATGGGACTGGTGGAGATTATGCTAAGTGAAATAAGTCAAGCAGAGAAAGTCAATTATCATATGGTTTCACTTATTTGTGGAACATAAGGAATAACATGGAGGACATTAGGAGAAGGAAGGGAAAAATGGGGGGGAGGGAATTGGAGGGAGAGATGAACCATGAGAGACTATGGACCTGAGAAACAAACAGGGTTTTAGAGGGGAGGGGGGAGGGGGTATTGGTTAGCTCGGTGATGGGTATTAAGGAGGGCACGTACTGCATGGAGCACTGGGTGTTATATGAAAACAATGGATTGTGGATCACTACATGAAAATCTAATGATGTATTGTATTGTGACTAACATAACATAATAAAATTAAAAAAGAAAAAGAATGAATGGGTCAACCAGGAAATTAGAGAAGAATTAAAAAAAATTAGTGGTGGGGCACCTGGGTGGCTCAGTCATTAAGTGTCCCCCTCATCTCAAGTCATGATCCCAGGGTCCTGGGATCAAGCCCCACATTGGGCTCCCTGCTCTGCAGGAAGCCTGCTTCTCCCACTCCCCCTGCTTATGTTCCCTCTCTCACTGTGTCTCTCTCTGTCAAATAAATAAATAAAATCTTTTTAAAAAATAAAAATAAATAAAAAAAATTCGTGGAAAAAAATGAAAATGAAAACATTACTATTCAAAACCATTGGGATGCAGCAAAGGCAGTCCTAAGAGGGACACATATAGCAATACAAGCCTTTCTCACAAAACAACAAAGGTCTCAAATACAAAACCTAACCTTACACCTAAAGGAACTAGAGAATGAACAACAAATAAAGCCTAAACATCTCACAAAGATGCTAGCCAATAAGATCCAACAGTATATTAAAAGGATTATTCACCATGACCAAGTGGGATTTATCTCCGGGATGCAAGGGTGGTTCAACATTTGCAAATCAATCAATGTGATAGAACACATAATAAGAGGAGAGAGAAGAACCATATGATCCTCTCAATAGATGCAGAAAAAGCATTTGACAAAGTACAGCATCCTTTCTTGATTAAAATTACACAGTGTAGGGCTAGAGAGAACATACCTCAATATCATAAAAGCCATCTACAAAAAGCCCACAGTGAATATCATTCTCAAAGGGGAAAAACTGAGAGCTTTTCCCCTAAGGTCAGGAACACGACAGGGATGTCCACTCTCACCACTGTTGTTCTACAAACTATTGGAAGTCTTAGTCTCAGCAATCAGACAACAAAAAGAAATAAAAGGCCTCTGAATTGACAAGGAAGAAGTCAAACTCATTCTTCACAGATGATATAATACTCTATGTGGAAAATGGAAAGACCACCCCAAAATTGCTAGAACTCATACAGCAATTCAGCACCTTGGCAGTATATAAAATCAATGCACAGAAATCAGTTGTATTTCTATACACTAATAGTGAGACAGAAGAAAGAGAAATTGTGGAATTGATCCCATTTACAATTGCACCAAAACCACAGGACACCTAAGAATAAACTTAACCAAAGAGGCAAGGGATCTCTACTCATAAAACTATAGAATGGTCATGAAAGAAACCAAGGAAGACACAAAGAAATGGGAAAACCTTCCATGCTCATGAATTGGAAGAAAAAATATTGTTAAAATGTCTATGCTACCTAGAGCAATCTATATATTCAATGTAATCCCTATCAAAATACTATCAACTTTTTTCCCAGAGTTGGAACAAATAATCCTAAAATTTGTATGGAACCAGAAAAGACCCTGAATGGCCAGGGGAATGTTGAAAAAGAAAACCAAAGCTGGAGACATTATGATGCCTGACTTCTAGCATTATGAAGCTGTAGTCATCAAGACAGCATGGTATTGGCACAAAAACAGACACATAGATCAATGGAACAGAACAGAGACTCCAGAAATGTACCCTCAACTCTATGGTCAGCTAATCTTCAACAAAGCAGGAAAGAACATCCAGTGGAAAAAAGACATTCTCTTCAACAAATGGTGTTGGGAAAATTGGACAGCCACATACAGAAGAATGAAACTGGACCATTTCCTTACACCATATACAAAAATAGACTCAAAATGGTTGAAATACCTAAATGTGAGACAGGAATCCATCAGAATCCTAGAGATGAACACAGGCAGCCACCTCTTCAACCTTGGTTGCAGCAACTTCTTGCTAGACAAGTCTCCAAAAGCAAGGGAAACAAAGGCAAAAATGAACTATTGGGACTTCATCAAGCTAAAAAGCTTTTGCACAACAAAGGAAATAGTCGACAAAACCAAAAGACAACTAACAGAATGGGAGAAGATATTTGCAAATATCTTATCAGATGAAGGGCTAGTATCCAAAATCTCTAAAGAACTTATCAGATTCAACACCCAAAGGACAAATAATCCAAACAAGAAGTGGGCAGAAGACATGAACAGACATTTCTCCAAAAAATACATAGAAATGGCCAATAGGCATATGAAGAAATGATGCTTATCACTTGGCATCAGGGAAATACAAATCAAATCCACAATGAGATACCACCTCACATGGGTCAGAATGGCTAAAATTAACCACTGAGGAAACAACAGATGTTGGTGAGGATGGGGAGAAAGTGGAACCCTCTTACACTGTTTGTGGGAATGCAAACTGGTACAACCACTCTGGAAAACAGTATGGAGGTTCCTCAAAAAGTTGAAAATAGGGGCACCTGGGTGGCTCAGTTGGTTAACCGTCTGCCTTCTGCTCAGGTAATGATCCTGAAGTTCCAGGATCGAGTCCTGCATTGGGCTCCCTGCTCAGTGGGGAGTCTGCTTCTCCCTCTGCCCATCCCCCGCTTGTGCTCTCTCTCTCTCCCTCTCTCTCAATCTCTCTCTCTCTCTCTCACTCACTCATTCCCTCTCTCAAGTAAATAAATAAAATCTTAAAAAAAAGAAATTGAAAATAGAGCTACCCTAGACCCAACAACTGCACTACTAGGGATTTACTACAATGCTACAAATGTAGTGATCTGCTGGGGCACATGCACCCCATTGTTTATAGCAGCAATGTCTGCAATAGCCACACTATGTAAAGAGCCCAGCTGTCCATCGACAGATGAATGGATAAAGAAGATGTGTTATATATATACACACAAACACACACACACACACACACACACACACACACACACACACACACACACAATGGAATATTATGCAGCCATCAAAAAAGAAAGAAATCTTGCCATTTGCTACTGTGTGGATGAAACTAGAGGGCATTATGCTAAGTGAAATAAGTCAATCAGAGAAAGACAATTATCATATGATCTCACTCATATGTGGACATTAAGAAACAAGGCAGGGGATCATGGGGGAGAGAGGAAAAAGTAAAACAAGACAAAATTAGAGAGGGAGACAAACCATAAGAGACTCTTAATCATAGAAAGCAAACAGTTGCTGGAGAGGAGGGCAGTGGGGGGATGGGATAAGTGGGTGATGGACATTAAGGAAGGTACGTGATGTAATGAGTGCTGTGTATTATATAAGAGTGATGAATCACTGAGCTCCACCTCTGAAATCAATAATACATTATGTTAATTAATTCAATTTAAATTTAAAAAATAAAATATTTAAAAAATAAATCTGTCTAGTTAAAAAATTTTAAAAAGAAAAAATTAAAAAAATTAAAAATTAAAAGAAATAAGTTTGCCAAGTTAAAATAAAAAAGACTGATGAATCACTGACTTCTACCTTTGAAACTAATAATACATTATATGTTAATTAATTGAATTTAAATAAAAAAATAAACCTCATACACTTAAAAAAAATAACTGGCAAACCCAGGAATAAACCTCACTCTGTAATTGTACCTTACCACAAAAAGTGAAATGATTACTACAATAGATATTCAGGCTATTTTTGACTTACCACAATTTTAAGTTACATTGTAAAAAAAATTCATTAAATTTTTAAAAAATGTATTATAGATTTTTAATAGAAATACAGAATTTGGCGATAAAAAGTATGTAGACTGCCTCTGTGAATTTAGCTAAGAAAAGCAACTTTTAGGTTGAAAGATGAGAAAAATTATTTATTTATTTAGCTTTGAATTTGTTCGGATTTAACTCCACTTCTAAGGAGGGGAACCTTTTTGTTATAAGTTGAAATTCCCCTATTAAACAGTTGAAAGATTGTTTATTTAGACTTGGAGGGTATTTTCTAGGCATTTTATGAGTTTGTAGGTGTGGAAAACTTTTCCTTTCTTCCCTTCTACGTTCTTTACTGGCCTGATAATTTAATTGATGTAAGACATTAACAGAAGAAAAACAAATTTCATGCCTATGGGAGCCCCATAAAAATATGACTCTCAGGCAGTCAGGTAACTAAGGTATATCTATCATACTGAGCTAAGGAGAAGGGGATAGGTATCTGGAGCCTCAAAGGGGAGGAAGACAATTCACAGGAAGATGAAAGAAGCAAATATTTGGTAAGCAACTATTTGCTATGTCATGCAGTTAAGTCTTGCTGATATTAAAAGTTATGTCTTCTAAAAAAAAAAAAAAAAAAGGTTTTTTTTTTTTCCAGGGTTCAGCACCAAAAAAAAAAAAAAAAAAAAAAAAAAAAAAGCTATCTCTGGTAGTAGCTCTTTTCCTGGTTCAGGCCCCCTACTTAAATTCTTTTAGGTAGGTATGGGGAAGATAAAAAGATCTTCCTGAATCTGCTGGGTCCTGATTGTCTTCAGCTTGAAATAATTCACATGCCAAAATGACACATTCTGAGGCGGTTGGTTGACAACCCTGAGATGAAAGTTTATGGAATCTGTCCTTTTTCATTGTTCATCTGCCCATATGACCTAGACTGATAAGGATTGGTCCTTTTCCTAGAATGGCACTAGTAATGATTTTACAATGATGAGAACAATGTAAATTGTAAACTTAGTGGGAAAAGCACAAGACTGTGAGTCAGATGACTGAATTTGAGACTTATTTGCCACTATTTAGCTCTGTGACCTTAGGAAGACATGTATTTTAAATGAGCCTTGAGTTTGTTTTTTAATCTGTAAAATGGTTAAATGCTTACCTGACAGGGCTGTTGAGAGGATTAAATAAGATGTTGGGTTTGTATTTTAGCCTATTCATTTCTAAGGCATTGAAATAATTTTAATGGACCAATTTAGGTAAAATGTGCTATTTATGTATACACAAAAGTGAGTTAATACCCAATGAATTTCAGATGACCTTTATTTGTGTGTGTGTGTTTAATTTTTGTAATTTGAGTATAGTTGACACACAATGTTACATTAGTTTCAGGTGTACAACATAGAAATTTGACAGGTTTGTACATTATGCTATGTTCACAAGTTTAGTTACTGTCACCATACAATGGTATTACAATATCATTGACTATATTCCCTATGCTGTGCCTTTTATTCCCATGACTTAATCATTCCATAACTGGAAGCCTGTATCACCCACTCCCCTTCACCCATTTGACTCATCCTCTACCCCCCTCCCTTCTGGCAGCCATCAGTTTGTTCTCTTCATTTATAGCTCTAATTCTGTGTTTTGCTTGTTTATTCATTTGTGGATTTTTTTTTTTTTTTTTTTTTAGATTCCACATACAAGTGAAATCATATGCTATTTGTCTTTCTTAGTCTGACCTATTTCACTTAGCATAATACCATCTAGGTCCATCCATGTTGTTTCAAATGACATAATCTCATCCTTTCTAATGGCTGCATTATCTATATATATCTCCCACATCTTTCTTATCCATTTGCAGATGACTTCTATTTAATATGTAAAAAGAAGAGAGGAGGCGGAGCAAGATGGCGGAGGAGTAGGAGACCTGGATTTCGTCTCCTCTCAGGAATTCAGCTGGATAGGGATCAAACCATTCTGAACACCTACAAACTCAACAGGAGATCAAAGAAAAGAAGAGCAACAACTCTCTGAACAGAAAAGCGACCACTTTCTGGAAGGTAGGACGTGCGGAGAAGTGAATCCGAGGCGATATTCGGGAGGATAGACGGCGGGGGAGGGGCCTCCGTCGGCCGCGTCTGGCAAGTGATAGAGCCACGGAGCACAAAATCGGAACTTTTAGAAGTCTGCTCCGCTGAGGGACGTCACTCTGGTGGCGAAGTGGGGGGTGGAACCCTCGTGGGACAGTGTGGTCTCAGGACCCTCGGGGTCACAGAAAGACCGGGGGTGCCTGAGTGCGGCAGAGCTCCCAGGTATGGGAGCAGGGAAGCCGGCTGCAGAGACGGAGCCCAGGCGCGGGCTCTCAGCTCGGGGTTGTCATAAACCGTGATCCGCGGCACAGTCGGGCCACTGCTCCTCCAGCAGGGACCCAACAAGTGGCAGATCCAGGGAGACCCACCTTCTTCCCCCGGGAGGAGAGGTGCGGGAGCGCACCGCGGGGATCTGCTGGGTTTGGAGACTCCACCCGGGGTCGGGTGCCAGATAGAAAGGCGCGGTCACAGGCCGGGTGAGCGCGGAGTGTGGCCGGAGACCGGGGAGACGGGAGTGACTGACGGCTTTTCTCTGGGGGCTCGCTGAGGAGCGGGACCCCGAGTTCTCGGCTCCGCCGGGGCGGAGACTGGGAGGCCACCATTTTCACTCTCCGCCTCCAAAGCTGTACGGAGAGCTTGCAGGGAACAAAAGCTCCGGAGAGCAAACCCGAGCAGATTACTCAGCCCGGACCGGCAAGGGCGGGGCAATTTTGCCTCCGGCAAAGACATTTGGGAACCACAGCAACAGGCCCCTCCCCCAGAAGATCAGCAAGAACAGCCAGCCAAGACCAAGTTTACCGATCAATGAGAACGGCAGAACTCCAGCGCTAGGGGAACACTGCACATAGAATTCATGGCTTTTTTACCATGATTCTTTAGTCTTTCAAAGTTAATTATTTTTTTAACTGTCTTTTTTTCTTTTTTCCTTTTTTCTTTTTTTTGAATTTTTCTTTTTCCCTTTTTCAACCAACATCTTATCAATCCCTTTTTTAAAAAAAAACATTTTTATTTTTCATTTTTAAAGTCATATTCTATCCCTTCATAGTAGTTACCCGTATTTTTGGCATATATATATAAGTTGTTCTCTCTTTAAAATCTTGAGATAGTTTCTTCTAACAGATCAAAATATACTCTAAATCTCTAGTGTATGGTTTTTTTCTACTCCCCTGCCTGATCACATTCTCTCCCTTTTTTCTTTCTTTTTTTTTTTTTTAATCCTCTTCTTTCTTTTTTCAAACAACTTATCAAATCCTTTTTTAAAATTTTTTATAATTTCCATCTTTACAGTCATATTCCATCCCTTCATCATATCAACCCTTATTTTTGTACATATATAAGTTTTTCTTTCTTTAAAATTTTGGGAGGGACTTTCTTAGACCAAAATACACCCAAAATCTAGTGTGTGGCACTGATCTATAATCCAGCCTGATCATATTTGATCACATTCTGTTTTTGTTTTGTTTTGTTTTGTTCTGCTTTTGTTTGTTTTTATCTTTATCTTTTTCTTTTTTCTTTTTTTCTTTCCTTTTCTTTTTTCTCTCTTTCCCTTTCTTTTCCCACTGCTTCAGGTCTTTTCTGATTTGTTTAGAGTATATTTTCTGGGGACGTTGTTACCCTGCTAGCATTTTGTTCTCTCATTCATCTATTCTCCTCTGCACAAAATGACAAGACGGAAAAAATCACCTCAACAAAAAGAACAAGAGGTAGTACCGACTGCCAGGGACCTACTCAATACGGACATTAGTACGATGTCAGATCTAGAGTTCAGAATCATCACTTTAAAGATACTAGCTGGGCTTGAAAAAAACATGGAAGTTATTAGAGAAACCCTTTCTGGAGAAGTAAAAGAACTAAAATCGAACCAAGTAGAAATCAAAAAGGCTATCAATGAGGTGCAATCAAATATGGGGGCGCTAACTGCTAGGATAAATGAGGCAGAAGAAAGAATCAGTGAGATAGAAGACCAAATGATGGAAAATAAAGAAGCTGAGAAAAAGAGAGAAACAACTACTGGATCACGAGGGCAGAATTCGAGAGATAAACGATACCATAAGATGAAACAACATTAGAATAATTGGGATCCCAGAAGAAGAAGAAAGAGAGAGAGGTGCAGAAGGTATAATGGAGCAAATTATAGCAGAGAACTTCCCTAATTTGGGGAAGGAAACAGGCATCAAAATCCAGGAAGCACAGAGAACCCCTCTCAAAATCAATAAAAATAGGTCAACACCCCGACATCTAATAGTAAAACTTACGAGTCTCAGAGACAAAGAGAAAATCCTGAAAGCAGCTCGGGAGAAGAGATATGTAACCTACAATGGTAGAAACATTAGATTGGCAACAGACTTATCCACAGAGACCTGGCAGGCCAGAAAGGACTGGCAGGACATATTCAGAGCACTAAATGAGAAAAATATGCAGCCAAGAATACTATATCCAGCTAGGCTGTCATTGAAAATTGAAGGAGAGATAAAAAGCTTCCAGGACAAACAAAAACTAAAGGAATTTGCAAACACAAAACCAGCCCTACAACAAATATTGAAAGGGGTCCTCTAAGCAAAGAGAGAGCCTAAAAGCAACATAGACCAGAAAGGAACACAAACAATATACAGTAACAGTCACTTTACAGGCAATACAATGGCACTGAACTCCTATCTTTCAATAGTTACCCTGAATGTAAATGGGCTAAATGCCCCAATCAAAAGACACAGGCTATCAGATTGGATTAAAAAACAAGACCCATCGATATGCTGTCTGCAAGAGACTCATTTTAGACCCAAAGACACCCCCAGATTGAAAGTGAGGGGGTGGAAAACCATTTACCATGCTAATGGACACCAAAAGAAAGCTGGGGTGGCAGTCCTTATATCAGACAAATTAGATTTTAAACCAAAGACTGTAATAAGAGATGAGGAAGGACACTATATCCTACTTAAAGGGTCTATCCAACAAGAAGATCTAACAATTGTAAATATCTATGCCCCTAACATGGGAGCAGCCAATTATATAAGGCAATTAATAACAAAAGCAAAGAAACACATCGACAACAATACAATAATAGTGGGGGACTTTAACACCCCCCTCACTGAAATGGACAGATCGTCTAAGCAAAAGATCAACAAGGAAATAAAGACTTTAAATGACACACTGGACCAAATGGACTTCACAGACATATTCAGAACATTCCATCCCAAAGCAACGGAATACACATTCTTCTCTAGTGCCCATGGAACATTCTCCAGAATAGATCACATCCTAGGTCATAAATCAGGTCTCAACCGGTACCAGAAGATTGGGATCATCCCCTGCCTATTTTCAGACCACAATGCTTTGAAACTAGAACTCAATCACAAGAGGAAAGTCAGAAAGAACTCAAATACATGGAGGCTAAAGAGCATCCTACTAAAGAATGAATGGGTCAACCAGGAAATTAAAGAAGAATTAAAAAAATTCATGGAAACCAATGAAAAAGAAAACACAACTATTCAAAATCTTTGGGATACAGCAAAGGCAGTCCTAAGAGGAAAGTATATAGCAATACAAGCCTTTCTCAAGAAACAAGAAAGGTCTCAAGTACACAACCTAACCCTACACCTAAAGGAGCTGGAGAAAGAACAGCAAATAAAGCCTAAACCCAGCAAGAGAAGAGAAATAATAAAGATCAGAGCAGAAATCAATGAAATAGAAACCAAAAGAACAGTAGAACAGATCAATGAAACTAGGAGGTGGTTCTTTGAAAGAATTAACAAGATTGATAAGCCCCTGGCCAGACTTATCAAAAAGAAAAGAGAAATGACCCAAATCAACAAAATCATGAATGAAAGAGGAGAAATCACAACCAACACCAAAGAAATACAAACAATTATAAGAACATATTATGAGCAACTCTATGCCAGCAAATTAGATAACCTGGAAGTAATGGATGCATTCCTAGAGATGTATCAACTACCAAGACTGAACCAGGAAGAAATAGAACACCTGAACAGACCTATAACCACTAAGGAAATAGAAGCAGTCATCAAAAATCTCCCAAAACACAAAAGCCCAGGGTCAGATGGCTTCCCAGGGGAATTCTACCAAACATTTAAAGAAGAATTAATACCTATCCTTCTGAAACTGTTCCAAAAAATAGAAATGGAAGGAAAACTTCCAAACTCATTTTATGAGGCCAGCATTACCTTGATCCCAAAACCAGACAAAGACCCCATCAAAAAGGAGAATTACAGACCAATATCCTTGATGAACATGGATGCAAAAATTCTCACCAAAATACTAGCCAATAGGATCCAACAGTACATTAAAAGGATTATTCACCACGACCAAGTCGGATTTATCCCTGGGCTGCAAGGTTGGTTCAACATCCGCAAATCAATCAACGTGATACAATACATTAACAAAAGAAAGAACAAGAATCATATGATCCTCTCAATAGATGCAGAAAAAGCATTTGACAAAGTACAGCATCCTTTCTTGATCAAAACTCTTCAGAGTATAGGGATAGAGGGTACATACCTCAATATCATAAAAGCCATCTATGAAAAACCTACAGCGAATATCATTCTCAATGGGGAAAAACTGAGAGCTTTCCCCCTAAGGTCAGGAACGCGGCAGGGATGTCCACTATCACCACTGCTATTCAACATAGTATTGGAAGTCCTAGCCACAGCAATCAGACAACAAAAAGAAATCAAAGGCATCCAAATTGGCAAAGAAGAAGTCAAACTCTCACTCTTTGCAGATGATATGATACTTTATGTGGAAAATCCCAAAGACTCCACCCCAAAACTGCTAGAACTCATACAGGAATTCAGTAAAGTGGCAGGATATAAAATCAATGCACAGAAGTCAGTGGCATTCCTATACACCAACAACAAGTCAGAAGAAAGAGAAATTAAGGAGTCGATCCCATTTACAATTGCACCCAAAACCATAAGATACCTAGGAATAAATCTAACCAAAGAGGCAAAGGATCTGTACTCAGAAAACTATAAAATACTCATGAAAGAAATTGAGGAAGACACAAAGAAATGGAAAAACATTCCATGCTCATGGATTGGAAGAACAAATATTGTGAAGATGTCAATCCTACCTAGAGCAATCTACACATTCAATGCAATCCCCATCAAAATACCATCCACTTTCTTCAAAGAAATGGAACAAATAATCCTAAAATTTGTATGGAACCAGAAAAGACCCCGCATAGCCAGAGGAATGTTGAAAAAGAAAAGCAAAGCTGGCGGCATCACAATTCCAGACTTCCAGCTCTACTACAAAGCTGTCATCATCAAGACAGTATGGTACTGGCACAAAAACAGACACATAGATCAATGGAACAGAATAGAGAGCCCAGAAATGGACCCTCAACTCTATGGTCAACTCATCTTCGACAAAGCAGGAAAGAATGTCCAATGGAAAAAAGACAGTCTCTTCAACAAATGGTGTTGGGAAAATTGGACAGCCACATGCAGAAGAATGAAACTGGACCATTTCCTTACACCACACACAAAAATAGACTCCAAATGGTTGAAAGACCTCAATGTGAGACAGGAGTCCATCAAAATCCTTAAAGAGAACACAGGCAGCAACCTCTTCGACCTCAGCCGCAGCAACTTCTTCCTAGAAACATCGCCAAAGGCAAGGGAAGCAAGGGCAAAAATGAACTATTGGGACTTCATCAAGATAAAAAGCTTTTGCAAAGCAAAGGAAACAGTCAACAAAACCAAAAGACAACTGACAGAATGGGAGAAGATATTTGCAAATGACATATCAGATAAAGGGCTAGTATCCAAAATCTATAAAGAACTCATCAAACTCAACACCAAAAGAACAAAGAATCCAATCAAGAAATGGGCAGAAGACATGAACAGACATTTTTCCAAAGAAGACATCCAAATGGCCAACAGACACATGAAAAAGTGTTCAATATCGCTCGGCATCAGGGAAATCCAAATCAAAACCTCAATGAGATACCACCTCACACCAGTCAGAATGGCTAAAATTAACAAGTCAGGAAATGACAGATGTTGGCGGGGATGCGGAGAAAGGGGAACCCTCCTACACTGTTGGTGGGAATGCAAGCTGGTGCAGCCACTCTGGAAAACAGTATGGAGGTTCCTCAAAAAGTTGAAAATAGAGCTACCATATGATCCAGCAATTGCACTACTGGGTATTTACCCCAAAGATACAAAAGTAGGGACCCGAACGGCTACGTGCACCCCGATGTTTATAGCAGCAATGTCCACAATAGCCAAACTGTGGAAAGAGCCAAGATGTCCATCAACAGATGAATGGATAAAGAAGATGTGGTATATATATACAATGGAATATTATGCAGCCATCAAAAGGAATGAGATCTTGCCATTTGCAATGACGTGGATGGAACTGGAGGGTATTATGCTGAGCGAAATAAGTCAAACAGAGAAAGACATGTATCATATGACCTCACTGATATGAGGAATTCTTAATCTCAGGAAACAAACTGAGGGTTGCTGGAGTGGGGGGTGGGG
>NW_022589760.1:5968395-5998355 GCF_004348235.1 Phoca vitulina
CATGGAGCACTGGGTGTTATGCACAAACAATGAATCATGGAACACTAAATCTAAAACTAATGATGTAATGTATGGGGATTAACATAACAATAAAAAAATTAAAAAAAAATATGTAAAAAGAAGAATAGCATAATCTTGTCCTTTTAAGTTTAGTGTCTTTAATTTTGCATTTCATTTCTATATTTTCTTTTGGTTCATCTTAGATAATTTAGACAAGCTTTAAGTGCGTATTAGAAAGTATATGAATATCTAAATTGTGTCTTTAGTGAATGTGGATTTGTTTATCCTCTGTAAGATCTAAAGTATGACTTTCACCATCATCCTTTCCTCAAAGATATGGTGCATGGTGTCACCAATTTGTCCTTTCATGAATCAAATTCATTGTTTTGGCTAGTTAAGCACTGAACCCTGAATGGAGCTGTTATTAAAAAGTTACAAAGTCACAAACCTGGACCAAGCTTTTCCACTTATCCAAGGCCGGAATCAGGAATCTGCCTTCACTGTCACAGACACATGCTGGAGTTCTAAAGCATCAGGGCATGAGAGAAGAGGCTGGTAATGCTATCTCTATAGTCTGAATCAAAGCCCGCTGCTCTCTCAGCTGGCTCTAACTTGAAGAGGCAGATCTTGCCACTACAGGCAGCTCAGGGCCAGGCAAGGGTAGTTGGGAAATCAGCTAAGAGTGGTTTTCCTTTCATGGTTATTTTTCCAAGGCAAAGATATAATTTATTGGCCAACCAATTGAAGTTACACCTTGAAGAAAGAACAAGTAGTGTCAAGCAAGATGGGCTCTTCAATTTCATAATGTTGATGGACAATTCATCAAAAGTCTCACACCTTTTTTCCCCTAAAAGTCTACACTATATTAGTCTTCCATATGGCTAGTAATCTCCTAAAACAAATAAAAACTTGTGAACCTACTTTCCCTTGAACTTTTTGCACTCTAAAATTCCTAAAGGCAAATATCACAGATTTAAATGCAAATATATAATTTTATACAATAAAAATGTAATAGCTATTTCTACAGGGACAGGTTAGGTAGTGGGTTATTTGGATCAAACCATCTGGCTGAAAACAACTCTGGATAAATTACCTTAAAAGCACTGAGGAGTTGAAAAGAGTGCAGCCATGTCAGGCCAATTTTCGGAGGGAAGCTTGACTCCAACAAGACTAGAGGATTACTTGAGTGCCAAAGTTGCTTTTGCCTTGAAACCATTGAAGAGCTAAGAGTGACAGAAGTGCAGGCACAGAACACATTCAATGTAAAAACTCTTAGAGGATACCTTTCCCATCATTAAGCTGGGTCCCAAAGGACTACACTCTTGGGTTTAGGATGAACCTGAAATAATCTGTTATCTCCTGATCCTCCAGAGAGAATGCTGCTCTGGGCCTGAGCAGGAGAAGGAAAAGGAAAAGGAAAAGAGATAAAATAACCAAGAAGTTGTGGCCATGGACCTGTCCTCATATAGATTTATACCCCAGGAACATATAGCATAGATGGACAATGAATTTGGTTTTAAGTGGTGCCCTAAAGGCAGCCAAAAGAAGGAGAGTACACTTATTACAAGCATCAGGGAATCTCCACAAATAGTTTTTTAAGAGCAATAACAAGCGAAACAGTTGAAGATAATAAGACGTGTAGGGAAATTAAAAAAAAAACTCAGACATGGACAACTTATATTACATTAATTGGTAATTTTTATGAATATTGTGACAAAATCAGGCAATCCAATATGGAGTCCTCTCTCCTATTGCACAGATCATGTTATGATGTAAATATCATGACCATCATCTTTATATTTTTCAATATGTCAAAAATAAGTGTTATTTAATAAGTATCACAAAAGTAGTTGCATGTTGTATGCTTTTCAGTGGAGTGTTGAAGATTAGTTACTAGCACTCATATTTAATTATACAGAACAATTGTCAGCTTTAGTACAATGTCTGATGTTCCTAAAATAGACATTGGTAATTGGTATATAAACAGATATTTCCAATAATAGCCATACAGAATCATTGTCTGCATTGTCCTTGTGGTTCATAATATCTAGAGAATAGTAAAAGATAAATCCGTTTTTCATTTTTTAAACTCCAGTGTAGCTAAAGTAGAAAACAAAACCAAACAATTAAAGTGACAACAATAAAGTCTTCACTCAAACCCAAACTGGTTACTATAGTAGTTTAAGATTGGAAGATTATGATAAAAGTAGAATGAAAAGATAATCTCAAATGCTATATTAATCTTTTGAAGTATGGAGAGGGGAGTTGCTATTTGATATTTGAAAGAGACTAGGTTGCTGTTGAAGCTTATAAGATAACTGATTTCATCCTGTGTCCTTTCTCTTTTATATAAATATGGAAATCTCTGATTGCAGGCATTAACTAGAAGAGAAGGGTACTATCAGTTTTGCTTGTATTAATCGCCCTAAGACTGATGACAATCACATTATGCCAGCAACTTGTAATTAGCTATGGGAGTGGAGGGCAGATTGAGTGAAAAAGTGCACTTACAAATGGCTTAAAGGATCTAATTTTGATGTTTCTTTTCTACTATCTCCATAGTAGAGATAGAGGTGCAGACACAGATGCAGACATAATATAAGATATGTAACTAAAGAGGGACAGAGGGGAAAATCCAGAGTTTGGGATGAGTATGGAACTGCCTAATCAATAGACCCCATATTAAAACCACTGGGGTTGTAGGATATTGAGGTCACTTAAAAATTTCATTGTCATTGTCAGAAAGTGGTTGGTGGTAGCACATCTTCTTAGGTCTGGAAATCAGAGATACAAATTATTAGTCAGAAAGAAGATAACGAAGAGAGAGAGACCTCAAAAATCAGTACCTTTGACTCCCACAAACAGGGATAAACTACTCTTCTTTATGCACGTACAATCTTCCTTCCTTACTAACTTCTTTCCTTCCTTTTTCCTTCCTTCCTTAGTCCCTTCCTTCCTTAGTTCCTTCCTTCCTTCCTTCTACCCTTCTTCCCTTCCTTCCTTCCTCCCTACCCGCTTTCCTTCCTCTCTTCTTCCTCTCTCCTTTTTTCTCTCTCTTCCCTCCACAAGTGTGTATTGAGCAACTTCTATGTGATGGGCCCTGCATTGGCTATGGGAGATACACTGTGAGCAATACTGATATAGTCTTACCTTTATTGAGTTTATAGTCTGGTGTTGTGGAAGATATAGACAATAAACAATTACATGGATAATTATTTAATTACAATTGAGATTAGGGCTAAAATTATAATGTACAGGGGATAATGAGAGAATATGACAGGAAGAAAACCTAATCTGAGGGGATAGCTAAGGAATAGTTTAGTTTTTATGTGGAAATATTTACATTGATTACTATAAGGTGAATAGGACTCAGCCAACTGATGAATGCAAAGAACATTGCGAGTGCAAAGGAATAAGGTAAAAAGGAACTTAGTGAATTTGGGATAAAGACAACTCATGAGTCAGGAACATGTTGAAAAAGATGAGATTAAAAAGGTAAGCAAGGGTCTTGGAGGTCACAGTATGGTATTTGAACACTTTTGTTTACACCATTCTGTTGCAGTTTTTTGTATATATGGTCATAGAGACATTTTTCCCTTTTCATTTTTATATTCTTGATGTCTAGTATACTGCAGGCACATAGTAAGTGCTCAATAAATGCTTGCTGAATTAGTGAGATAAAGGAAAAATGACTTTCTTATGATTGGAGGAATAGTCATTACAGAAAGCAGGGATAAGATTATATTTGGCTATCATCTCACTTATTGTGTCTGTCAAGCCACATTTGTTTATGTAACAGGTAGTTTTTCTACAAGCAAAATGAGAGAGAGACTAATTAGTGAAACTGAATTGTTGAGCATTACAAAGAGAAAATCAGTTTTTCAAGGAAAATACCTTTTTGTTTGTGTAGTTAAAATCTGCAACATAGTAAAAGCCTGAAAGTCAAGGGGATCTATGAGAGCTTTTAAAACTGAAACAAGTAAAACTTAATGATCCCTACTTCTTCTGGAAGTCATATAGGGTAGAGAGAAAAAAAGATGTGCAGCTGTTAAGAAATTAAGACCATTTGATATCTAGATATTTTGATTTTCTTAAACTTTGCTCCAAATAAATTATTATTTTAAAAAAATATGTCATTGAAAACATTGTATGCTTACATTATTCAATAAAGTATGAAACAATTGCAATGGATACAATTAACCATCCCAGGGTTAGGAAACAGTAACCAATACACCGTTGTCTAAGAAATAATATCTCAGCTCTATTTGCAGCTAAACTGCCCAGCATAAAGAAAACTCTAGAATTCTATCCTTCTAAAGCCATTTGTGCAGAGGAACTTCAGACCCTCCTTTTTTTTTTATTATGTTCAGTTGGCCAGCATACAGTACATCATTAGTTTTTGTTGTAGTGTTCAACGATTCATTAGTTGCATATAATGCCCAGTACTCATCATGATGTGTGCCCTCCTTAATATCCATCACCTGCTTACTCCATCCCTCCACCCCCCTCCCCTCTGTAACACTCATTTGTTTCCCAGAGTCCATAGTCTCTCATGGTTTGTCTCCCTTTCTGATTTCTTCTTGTTCAGTTTTCCCTCCCTTCCCCTGTGGTCCTCCATGCTATTCCTATGTTCCATATATGAGTGAAACCATATGATAATTGCCTTTCTCTGATTGACTTATTTGACTTAACATAATCCCCTCCAGTTCCATCCATGTCAGTGCAAATGGTGGGTAGTCATCCTTTCTAATGGCTGAGTAATATTCCATTGTATATATATACCACATCTTCTTTATTTATTCATCTGTTGAAGGACATCTTGGCTCTTTCCATAGTTTGGATATTGTGGACATTGCTGTTATGAACATTGGGGAGCATGTGCTCCTTCTTTTCACTACATCTGTATCTTTGGGGTAAATACCTAGTAGTGCAATGGCTGGGTCATAGGGTAGCTCTATTTTTAACTTGAGGAAACTCCATACTGTTTTCCAGAGTGGCTGTACCAACTTGCGTTCCCACCAACAGTGTAACAGGGTTCTCCTTTCTCCACATCCTCGCCAACACTTGTTATTTCCTGTCTTGTTAATTTTTGCCATTCTAACTGGTGTAAGGTGGTATCTCATTGTGGTTGTGATTTGTATTTCCCTGATGGCTAGTGATGTTGAGCATTTTTTCATGTGTCTATTAGCCATTTGTATGTCTTCTTTCTCAGCCCATTTTTTGACAGGATTATTTGTTTTTGGGTGTTGAGTTTGAGAAGTTCTTTATAGATCTTGGATACAAGCCTTTTATCTGAAATGTCATTTGCAAATATCTTTTCCCATTCCGTGGATTGCCTCTTAGTTTTGTTGACTGTTTCCTTTGCTGTGCAAAAGCTTTTTATCTTGATGAAGTCCCAATAGTTCATTTTTGCCCTTGCTTCCCTTGCCTTCGGCGATGTGATCTTATTAATTCTTATTAATTCTTATTAGAATGATTAATTATTATTAGAGTTATTAATTCTTTCAAAGAACCAGTTTCTAGTTTCGTTAATCTGTTCTACTGTTTTTCTGGTTTCTGTTTCATTGATTTCTTCTGTAATCTTTATTATTTCTCTTCTCCTGCTTGGTTTAGGCCTTATTTGCTGTTCTTTCTCCAGGTCCTCTAGGTGTAAGATTAGCCTGTGCATTTGGGATTTTTCTAATTTTTTGAGAGAGGCTTGGATGGCTATGTATTTCCCTCTTATGACCGCCTGTGCAGTATCCCATCAGTTTTGGACTGATGTGTTTTCATTCTCATTGGTTTCAGTGAATTATTTGAGTTCATCTTTAATTTCCTGGTTGACCCAATCATTCTTTAGCAGGATGCTCTTTAACTTCTAAGTGTTTGAGTTCTTTCCAAATTTTTTCTTGTGGTTGAGTTCCAGTTTCAAAGCACTGTGGTCTGAAAATATGCATGGGATAATCTCTATCTTTTGGTATTGGCTGAGACCTGATTTGTGACCCAGTATGTGGTCTATTCTGGAGAAGGTTCCATGTGGACTTGAGGAGAATGAATATTCTGTTGTTTCAGGATGGAATGTTCTGTATATATCCATGAAGTCCATCTGGTCCAATGTGTCCTTCAAAGTTTTTGTTTCTTTGTTGATCTTCTGCTTGGATGATCTGTCCATTGCTGTGAGTGGATTGTTGAGGTCTCCTACTATTAATGTATCATTATTCATATGTTTCTTTATTTTGGTTATTCATTGGTTTATATAATTGGCTGCTCCCATAGCAGCCAATTATATAAACCAATATAATTGGGGGGGCATAGATATTTACATTTGTTAGATCTTGTTGGGTAGACACTTTAAGTATGATATAGTGTCCCTCTACATCTCTTACTACAGTCTTTGGCTTAAAATATAATTGTCTGATATGAGAATTGCTATCCCAGCTTTCTTTTGTGGACTGTTGGCATGGTAAATGGTTCTCCATCCCCTCACTTTCAATCTGGAAGTGTCTTTAGGTTCAAAATGAGTCTCTTGTAGACAGCATATGGATGGGTCCTGCTTTTTTATCCAATCTGAAACCTTATGTCTCTTGATGGTAGCATTCAGCCCATTCACACTGAGAGTAGCTATTGCAAGATACGAATTTAGTGCCATTGTATTGCCTGTAAAGTCCATTTCTGTAGGTTTTCTGTTTTTTTTTTTTTTTCTGGTGTATGTGACTCTGAGGGTTTTTCTTGCTTACAGAATCCCCCTTAATGTTTCTTCCAGGGCTGGCTTGGTGGTCACATATTCTTTCAGTTTCTGCTGGTCCTGAAAGTTCTTTAATCTCTCTGTCCATTCTGAATGAGAGTCTTGCTGGGGAAAGTATTCTGGGATGCATGTTCTTTTCATTTAGTACCCTGAATATGCTGCCAGCCCTTTCTGGCTTGCCAAGTCTCTGTAGACAGGTTTGATATTATTCTGATGTTCCTCCCTCTGTATGTAAGAAATCTCTTCCCCCTAGCTGCTCTCAGGATAGCTTCCTTGGCTCTAAGATTTGTAAGCTTCACTATTACATGTCAGGATGTTGATCTATTTTTATTGATTTTGGGGGGATTCTCTCTGCCTCTTGGACAGAAATGCTTGTTTCCTTCCACAGATTAGGGAAGTTCTCAGCTATGATTTGGTCAAATATTCCTTCTAGTCCTCTCTCTTTCTCTCTCAATCCCCCTGGGGATCCCAATAATTCTGACATTTGAATGTTTCATGGTGTCATTGATCTCTCTAAGTCTGTTCTTGTGGGCTTCTAGCTGCCTATCCGTATCCTCTTAGGCTTCCTTCCTTTCAATCAACTTATCTTCTAGGTCACTAATTCATTCTTCTGCCTCATTTACCCTGGCTGTTACAGTATCCAGTTTAGACTCCATCTCATTCATAGCACTTGTAAGTTTGGCCTGATAAGAACTCATTTCTGCCCTTAGAGATTCTATATTGTCACTAATGCTTTTGTCAATCCTAGCTATTAACTTTATGATCGCTATCCTGATGTCTATCTATGTCATCTTGCTTATATCCATATCCATTATTTCTGTGACAGAGGCCATTGTCTCTGGTTCTTTTCTTTGTTGGGAGTTCCTCCTCCCAGTCATTCTGTTGAAGGATGGTTGAGGGAATGGACAGAGTCCAAAATATCAACCATGACCCAAGCTAGATGCACCCTAGCAAAATCCAGAGTGATCAGATGCCACCACCAAAAAAATAAATCCCAAATGAAACACAAGAGTAAAATTAAAAAATTGTAAAAATAAAAAAGTTTAAAAAAAATAAAAAAGAGGGGAGGGGAAGGAGGGCTATAAGCTCTCAGTGTGGACAAAGCAGGGTTTTTTAGTTGTTCCTGGTGTATTTTGGTCTGTGTGTTAGAGGATACTATGTCCCAAAATTACTAGGAATGTAAATCTTGTATATATAAAAAGGAAAAACTGAGTAGAATGACACACAGGCTAAAATAAAGCATATATCTATAAAAAATGCTGGTGTGTAAAAATACAGGTTCAATAAGCAACTATGAAAAATGAGTTGGTATAATAGACATCTAGTTGAAATGAGAAGGTATAAAGAAAAATACAGCAGGGGAAAATGGCATGAGAGAAGGAAAAAAGGAAAGAAAGAAAGAAAAGAAAAGGAGAATTATATCTGAAAAATAAACAGGTCATGAGGCCACACCTGGAGCTCAATATACAATTTCCCCCTGGTGTTGGGATTTTACAGTCTTATAGGACCCAAAGGATTGTCATCTGCCTGTTCTTCCAGCCTGTCTTCTGGGGGAGGTGCCTGCCACACTGTTTCTCAGGTAACCGTGCTTGTGCAGAGTTGCCCCATCCCCTCTCAGGGGGATGGGCTCAGTGGAAACCAGACCTCTTTTTGGTTTGGTTCCCAGGGCCTTTCTGTGCCTCTTTAGGGGATCAGAGCAAAAATGGCTACAGCTAAACCTTAGCCCAGTGCAGATAATTCACAGTCTACCCTCTTTAATAAACTCACCAGGACAAATAGTCTCCCATTCTTCTTGTGCCTCTGAAAACCACAGCCTCCCACTGTGCTTGCCCACAGCTACTGTCGTCTCAGAAGTGTTTTCAGGTGCCCGGGAGAGCCTCTGCACTTTGTGCTTCTAAAACCGTGAGTGGATGTGGGCTCGAGTGCGCACCTGAAGCTCTGCAATCAGGTCTGTGTTCTACCCTAAAGCCCTTTCCCTGGCACTACTGCTCTGCGAGTTTTTGCCCAGTGGCGAGTGCAGGTTTCAGATGTTTTTCAGGCTGTTCAAGGAAAGAATGGATATTGACCCATCAGGTTCATGGTTTCTGATGATCTGAGCTGAAGGTCTCTTCCTGGGCTTGCTGATCATAGCCTGCTTCCTGGTTCCAATGCTCGGGGCCCTCTACCATTTCAGGAATCTCCTTTTGCTCTGTGGTCCCTGTAACCTGAGACCACAATGCCCTACCTAGAATTCTGCCTTTTCATTTCCAGAGCCCCTTTTCAGAGAGGGATGTCTCTCCCTAGAGGAGATTTCTAAGGGTTCCAATTTTGTGCTCTGTTGTTACATCACTTTCCAGGCAATGAAAAAGCTAAATATAAAGCACCTGTCTTCATAGATAACTATTCTTGTATATGTTACCAATATTTTCATTTATAATCTTTGAAAAACTGCCACAGTCAAATTGCATTGGAAAGGAAAATCATGGAAATGTCATGTTTTTATTTTAATCTGTTTACTGAATTTTAGAGTTGCCTTTTTTTTTTTTTTAACCTGGGTTGTCAAAGAAATCACATTTGGCACTGTATTCAGTTCTTGCTCTAGGTTATTTGACCACACTAACACAAGGCCATTTTACTTGTCTATATAAATTGAATTCTACTTTTATAATTTGTTTTTTTTTAATTTTATAATTTCTGACAAGTAAATTCACCTACTTATTTGAGACAGTGTGAAAGAAACAAATTCTGCAATGTGACACAAAATAATCTAAAATAGAATCACAATGTTCAGTTTGTAGACTCTATCATGACATTTATATGCTGGAGTTAAGCAATGTGATCTGCTAACAAGTAAACATTAATACTTTCACTGCCATTTTCTTTTGTCTCGTAAGTATAAATGCTATCTGAACCTCAAGGAATTATACAGGCAACTTTCTGTCCAAGGAATTATACAGGCAACTTTCTGTCTTCCTTGTACGTTGGATTAGTAAACTATTAGATTAACAAACGAAACAGTTATGACCTGCTGACCTGACACTTTAATAATTCCAACAGTTACAGGAAATAGTTGAGCTGCTTTCAGCTGGTTACTGTAGTCAAATGGCAAGATCCCCACTAAGTACCTGTGTAGCCACACAAAATGAAAAACACTTGGTCCACACAAACTGCTCCTGGTGAATAGGCATAGTGAGCATCTGTGTTTTTGTGCATCCCCTCTGTTCTAATCTGAAATGCCCTTTGGACCGTCTCTCCATGTGTTAAGCACCTTGTACTGCTCAAAACATGGGTCAAAAATCACTTACCCCATAAAATCATGTGCAGCTGTTCCAGAGGGATAGGAGCTTTGTCCATGTTTCCCATTTTTTCAGGTCTCACCAGCCTGTGAATATGACATAAATAATAATACCTCAAACAATTTGTTCATGCCTCCATCTGTATAATACATGACTTCAGGTATCTTTAAAGGTCCTCCCCTAAGTGTTTCTGAAAGGTTGCAAAAGATCCCTCAGTGTATTCCTAATTAAGTTGGCTTCCACTGAGTGCAACGGCACTTCCATCAGACTACTTGCTGCTATTCCTTCTTATTTGTCTCTAGTACTACTGTCTGTTGGTAGGGGAACACATGCAATGATGCTTATACCACCCAATGACTTAAGAGTTTAGGACTTAACTGTGAGTCAAGTTGGGGCTGGGACCAGGTACAGATGCAGCCACTCTGTTCTACTCAATATCACTGCATACCTTAGAGGACTAAAACTATACTCCTGGATCCTTCTTCTCTCAAGAGTAGTGCTTCCAAGAAGTTCTCCAGAACTCATGCACTTTTGTTGGGATTATTTGACCAGTGTGCTAGATATGGCTGTTCATGTATGAAGCATACATACACTCAAATTGAGACTCCTATAATTTTATTTTCAAATGACAATCAGCATCTTTAAGAAGGTTTAATATAAAACCTGGTAAGTGTAAGGTCCACTGAAAGAGAAACAAAATTATTTGCTGCAATTATATTGCCTAGTGATTCCTGTCTTATGTTATCTTGGTTGTTTCTCTTGGTTCATTTATACTGACCCCCCTACTCCCATCCCCACCCAATCCAACTGCTTGTACTAACTCAGTCCATGGCAACTCCCAGAAATCATCCCATATAAAACTTGATTTTTGCCCTCTGTGACCTTGATTCATGCATCAAATAGTGATCCTCAATGTCTTTTTCTCAATTTACCTACCCAGCTTCTATCTTACGGAATACAACCATCATAGCAACTTATTCCATTATATTGTAATTATTCAATACTGTCAACTTTGTCCCCAATTCAAATATTTTTGGTAATGGGGGCTGCCAGGGGCTCTTTTCATGAGTGGTTTCCCCAGGTATATAGCCACCTTCTTAGCTATCTCAGGCTGACAAGGATTGTTAGAGAAATGGCCCTCAAACATGGTGATGAAAAACTTGTTTTGCTTGAAAGACATTAAGGAAATAGGAAATGTATATAAGCTTCATTTTTATATTTTGCTAAGAAATTATCCTTTTATTTTATAGATTTATTGAGATAAAATTCACATACCATGAATTTATTGTCTCTATAGATTTGCCTATTCTGAATGCTTCATATGAATGAAATAATATAATATGTGGTCTTTTGTGACTGGCTTTTTTCACTTAGCATAATGTTTGAATATTTTAGATAATGCATATAAGTGGAAACATACAGTATTTGTCTTTTCATGACTGAAGTAAGAAATTATATCCTTTAAATCAGAATATCAGCAATTAAATTTAGACATTGAAAACAGTTTCTCCATTACTAAAGAGTTTCATTTTTCTGATTAACATATCAGAGCATAAGAATCTCCTAGTCTTTTTTTAAAGTTATTTTTCTCATTTTTAGCCTGTGGTTAAACTCTAGTCAAATTTATTTTTCTGTCCTCAACTCTCTCAAGACCCTCCCTATGTTACCTAAAGGTTTTATTATATAAAACATGTGTTCGAATGTGAAGTGTTATAATTAAATATTGCAGTGGAGGGGGATTTAGAATACTAAGTGACTTTCTTTACCACAACCAAAGTATAAAATACATTAGAATGGAACCAACATTTTTGTTGTAATATGTACTCAAAATAGAAACACAGAGAAGCTCGTTTTTATACTTGGGTCTTTTTCTTCTTCACCTTGAAATGTGTCATGTACCTTGTGTCTAAGGTCTCTAGTGTCACACCTTTGGCAGTGGCTTGTCCCTGTTTCTAACTCAACCCTTTTGAGAGAAGCAGCTTCTCTAATCTGAGGAAGCAATAATGCCAAGGAAGACTTTCTTAATACACCTATGGAAATGAATAAAATTACTGCTCAGTAAGTTAATCATTCAAGATTCCTATTTGAAATTAGATCATAGACAATACTTCAAAGCTGTTCTACTGCATGCAGTGTGAGAGTTTCTTACTATTGTTCCAATACTTGGAGAAGTAAAGCCCTCATGGACTTGTCAGGAAAAGGCCACAGGACTTTGATCAGTGAATTATCTCTGGCTTCACACAGGAAGAGACTCATCTCATAAAGGTATACAGAACTTTTTGCTTTAAGTAGAAGTGTAAGCATGGATGTTTTGAGTAACAAGGTGTACCCAAGAATACATTATGTTGAATGTATCAGGAATGCTTTTAGTTGCAGATAACATAAAACTTAAGAGTAGATAAAGCAAATTAAAGTTATTTTTCTCACATAAGTCTAAGTGTGGTCCTCAAAGTGTGGTCCATGAACCTCTGTGGGTTCCTGAGACCCTTTCAGATTTCTCCAAGGTGAAAACCATTTTAATAATAATTCTAAGATATCATTTGCCTTTTTCATTGTGTTGATATTTGTACTGTTGGTGCTAAAGCAATGGAAGTTCAACTGCTGGTTTCTTAGCACAAATCAACAGAGTAGCACCATATTGTAGTAGTAGTGGTCATTGTATTCTTCATTGCCATGTAGTTGAAGAAAAATAAAACCTGTTTCACTTTAGAATGTTCTTGAAGAAGCAGTAAAAAATGTGAATTTTATTTTTTTTATTTTATTTTTTTTAAAGATTTTATTTATTTATTTGAGAGAGAGAGAATGAGAGAGTGAGTACATGAGATGGGGGAGGGTCAGAGGGATAAGCAGACTCCCTGCCGAGCAGGGAGCCCGATGCGGGACTCGATCCAGGGACTCCAGGATCATGACCTGAGCCGAAGGCAGTCGCTTAACCAACTGAGCCACCCAGGCGCCCAAAAATGTGAATTTTATTAAATCTCAACCTTTGAGTATACATCTTAATAATCTATGGGATGAAGTGGAGAGTTTGCATAAGTTCTGCTACATACTGGTGTTTAATGGTTGTCTACAGAAAAAGAGTTTGTGCAATTGAGTAGTAGCTGAATTGGTTACTTTTTTCAAGAAATATCATTTTTTACTTGAAAGAATGACTGACCGGCAAAGTATGGTTACACAGACTTGGGTATTTGGCAGATATTTTCTTGAAAAAGAACAAAATGAGCCTGTCATATTAAGGAAAACAACTCAAAGTATTTGTTACCAAATGATTCAAAGTATTTGTTACCAATAATAACATTTGCACTTTCCATGGAGTTTTGGAAAACTTATATCTGCTATCCTGAGCTTATCAGTTTCCCAACTTAAAGAATTTTCTGATGAAATCAATAGTGGTATTAACAAAAACTGTGATTTTTTTCATATTGTATAATGAAATTTGTCATCAATTGGAAGTCCTGCATAAAATTCAGTGAACCTGTATTTCCAAATGACAAATGAATACACCATGTTACAAAATCATGAGTGGGTAAAAGATCCATTCAAAATGCAAGATAGGAAAATAGATTTTAATATACCAGAGCATGAAAAGCTCATTGATACAGTTTCTGATTTCATGGTGCAACTAAGTTTTTTTTTTTTTTTTACCACTTCTTGAATTTCAGTTAAACATCAAAGAGAAGTATCTACAATTATCTGGAATGGCCATTGGAACACTACTTTTTCAAACTAAATACCTATGTGAGGCTAGATTTTCTTCATTTAATTGAGCCAGAAACTACATATCACAACAGATTAAATGCAGAAGATGAGAATCTAGCTGTTTTCTGTCATACCAGACTTTAAAGAAATTTGCAGAAATGTAAAACACCACTACTCTTCTCACTAACTTTATTTTGGTTTTGGAAAAGATAATGTTCATGAAAATATGTTATTTACATTAACACAAAAATAGGTTTTTTTTAGTGTTTAAATGAATTGATAAAATATATTTTAAATATTTCTATTTTCATTTATAATATGGTAAATATCAATAGATATATTTCATATAAGTGAAAGCTTTTGGAAGGTCCTCAATTTTTTTAACTTTTTACTTTGAAATAATTTTAGATTTATAGAAGAGCTGCAGAGATAAGAATTCCTATATATCCTTTATCCAGTTTCCCTTAATATTAACATCTTACATAACCATAGCACATTTATCAAAAGTAACAAATTAACATTCCTCAATAATAAGTATGATTGTAAAGATCTCAGTAAGTTTGAGATCTGCTGGTCTATAGGTAAGCAGTTGCTAGTTTGGTTCAGCGGCACAACAGTGGCATCAAAGTCCCCAACTCTGTTTTTTTAATTATTATTGAGATATAATTGACATATAACATTGTGTATATTTAAGGTATACAACATACTGATTTGATACATTTATATTGCAATATGATTGCTGTTGTAGTCTTAGTTACATTTCTGTCATGTAACGTAATTATCATTTCTTCTAGTGGTGGGAACAATTAAGATCTAGTCTCCTAGCAAGTTTTATGTCTGTAATACCATTTTGTTGTCTATAATCACTGTACTATGTCTTAGAGCTCCAGGATGTATTTATCTATTAGTTGCAAGTATGTACCTTTAAACAACATCTCTCCCATCGCCCCCCCCCCATTCCCTGGTAACCATCATTCCACTCTGTTTTTTTAAGTTCAGTTTTTTTTTTAGATTCTACTTATAAGAGATATCATACAGTATTTGTCTTTCCCTGCCGGACTTTTCATTCCTGTTCTATTGGCTTTTTATTCTCATGATTGTCATCTCATGATTCTAAGATGGCTGACAGAGTTGTGGGCTTTTCTTTTTCATTTAAGCTTGGAAGAAGGGAGAAGGGACAGTGTCAGCAAGCCATCCTCTTATGTTCTCTCTCATCTACCAGCAGGCAAAATGTTTCTTAGAAACAGCCCTCCTTTTATATCTTGCATGGTCTTCAGAATTCCCTCAGCTCTGGGCCTAATCCTAGACAAATTATTTGTGGAGGAAAACAGAATTCAAATGACCGGAGCTATTAGTTTATTCCCTGGGGCTGGGCTAGGGATTTACCTTACTTTGAGATTAGGGGATCTCTGTCTACTTCCTGAAAAAGTCAAGTTCTATTATTCAGGAAGAAGAGTGGAGAGAATGGCATGCTAACTCTCAGGTTGGAATTTCTATAAAAGACTGTAGAAATTAAGGAAGTGAACAAACTAAAGGTTGCCTGAAGGGAGGGAGGTGAGGAGGTTGGGCAAAATGGGTGAAGGGGGGGCAGATGGTAGCTACACTCGTGGTGAACATAGCATAAACTTGTTAAATCACTAAGTTGTACACCTGAAACTAATGTAACATTGTGTGCCAGCTATATTCAAATAAAAAAAGAAATGAATTGGCTACTGGAATTACCCAGATTTGACAGGTGTGGAGGAAGTGGGGTGGTGTTATTTGGGATTATCTAGCCACTTTAAACACCTGGCACTCAAATGTCAGCATTAGGCTGTGAATTGCTATTTACCAGCACTACTCATGTACATTTCATAAAAAATTTATAAGAAGATAGAAGCAAATAAAAAAGTAACTCCCAATTCCAATTTATTCTCCCTTACAATTATTCCAGGAAATCCCAAAATGCAAATCAGAATTACTTTCATTTGAGAGACTTTCCAGGATTGAGGGTAGAAGGAGAGGTTGAAGAGGAAATTTTGGGCAAAGAACAAGGTGTTTCTCTATTTGCATAGGATGTGGAGTGAACACAAAAGGAGCAGGGTGTCATAATGTTGAATGACTCAATGCCATTCTGGGAATAATCTGGCGCGAGCCAAGCTACTCATGCTGTTTGACAAAGTCCAAGTATGGGGGACAATCCTGAAAACAGGAGACTCCACAGCTGGCTCCTGCTATTCTCTTTCATTTTGTTTATGGCAATCTTTATAACTGTGGGAATATTTCTGGGCTGGTTCCTGCTATTCTCTTTCATTTTGTTTATGGCAATCTTTATAATTGTGGGAATATTTCTGGGGTTTCATGATAAAGTGACTACTCATCTTAGTTACGCCTATCTAAGCAATCATAATGAAACTAATTCCACGAAGAATTAGTTTCTATAGAACAAAATAACAAGATGGTCACGCTCTGTCTAGCACCTTTCTCTTTGCGTATTGTTTTTTAGTTTTAGCGAAAGCCAATAAGCAGAAATCAATAAAGGTCATGTTAATCATTACAAAGGAAAAATGAAAGAAGGCTATGGCTGTAATCCAGAAAATGATCTAAGATTTGGAAAAACAAAAATATCCTAACATATAAATAAAGTTCCTCCGAGGCTGTCAGGAGATGCTTGCAACCTGATCCTGTGTCTGTGTCTCCTCATTCGCCGACGCCTTCCTTTCCTACGAGAGACCCACCCCGGCTGGAGCTGGACTCCGGCAATAATCTAGGAGGAATGCTGTTCTAGAGAATCACAATCAAAGAACTCTTTGGAGAATAGGATCATTACTGTAGTCATATAAGTAAGAAATCTGAAAAGATTCCAACATATTAATTTGCTTTTAATCTGTACACTAGACTACACAGAAGCCCAAATATAAAGTTTTTTGGACTGTTTGGTAGGAAGATAGTGTTTTATCATCCTAAATTTATGAAAGGAATATTATCATATTTGATCCATGGAATTTGCAAAGGGTATATATACAGAATAAATTCAAGGGTTTCTTGAATTTATTTTGAGATAAAACTTTGGTTTATGCCTTTTCCTATTGTAGTGACCTGGACACATGTGAGCCTGGGTTTCTTTTGAATTTCTTTTGAATTGAGAATTAAGAATTTTGAATTTTGAATTAAGAAAAAATGTTTGCTTAAGCTTCAACATAAGCAGTTTGTTCTATACCTTCTATTCCTTGGAGTTTTCTTACAAAGTAAGAACTAGTACAGATCTCCCTTTTAGCTTAATATATGTAAAAAGTGTTAAATCCAGATGTGAACTTTATGATTGCTGCATATTATAACAAAGTACAGTCTTGTCCACTTTATCATTCTATAACTAAAAACATTCATGGCATCAATTCCTACCCCATCCAGAGGCAGAATGCATAAATTTGCCTTCGAGGTTCCAATATATTAATGGGAAAGAATTATTTAACCCGTTATTTTAAGCCTATCCTGAAACAAAAATTCATTTGTTTCATTGAATCTTATCGGGAGTTGCTTCCATGTACTAGGTTACTCTACTCCCTCAAAAGAATAGGGTGGCCTGCAGTAGTAACAGACCACTTTCACAGCAGTCTATTACCTTGTATGGTGCCAATCTCCTGTGCTTCTTTATGTATCTGTGCAAGATTCTAAGGAATTTTTATCCCTGGGCCACAGGGGCTGTTGATTCTTATTCTGGAATTCTGTGCTAACAACTGATTTGTTTACATTGACTGATGACTACAAAAAATGGAGAAACTTAATCACATAGCCTTGGTTCGTCATATGATACTTTAACTAAAACACACCCTCTCCATTTTATTTTCTTCATTACCCAATATTCTTCCTAGTACTTCCCTTGGATCTGTCCATGTTGCTATCTACCTAAGACCACAGTAAGCCTGTGTTTCAGGGTGATAGAAAAGACCCTCCCCAGTCTTGGAATCACAATGTTCCTAAGGCAGATAAGAGATAGGGAAATGCCTGCACTTTTACTATACTTAAGGGGAAGACTGCAATTAATGGCAGAATTTTGACTTACTTTAAATGGGACTTTTAAATCACAATTTCTGTTAAAATCCTGAAGCCGAAGATAGTGTGAAATCCCACCCCCTCCCCATTGTAAAGAAACCAACAAATTGCTTCAAGGCCACTCAAAGCCACTCTAAGGCTTGCTAAAAAATACTTAAACTGGCTCTGTTAACCACATGCCTAACATGTTCCCCAGCCAAGCTGTTTGAGTGCAGTATGTTGAATTAGATGAATTCATAGGAGTGAGTGGTGAAGAGAAAGAGGCACTCCCCACAGTCTTGATATTCCCCTTAGCTTGGAGAGGGAAGAAATGCAAAGGAAGAAGTATGTAAATTATAAGAACAAGGAAGACAGGGGTCCTTCACCCTAATGCTTTGCAGTGTTGATGATGAGATCTCATGACTTGAGAGAGGAAATGGCTGTAGTATGTTTTATCAAATATGGGACCATAAACAACCCCATAAGTTATACTCATGCTCCCAATGTGGCATAGAAGCAATAGAAAGATTATCATGGCCTAAGTAGTCACTAAAGAACAATTCTCTTGACTCCATGGGCCACCATGGACCACCAGACAGGGACAGTAGCAACTAACAGTTGTAATCTATGTACACTGATAGGCAAGAATGAGATGGTTCCACCTTTCTCTTTCCCCCATGCCTTGGTATTGCATGAGACTTACTTGATGGAGTATCAATACTTCACCATCTTTCTAAGAAGGGCTCATTATTGGGCAGAGACAGACTCTTAAAAGAAACAACATAAGCCATGTTCAGGGATAATGGAGATGTGAAGAATATAGCAGAAACTATGCCTATAGCAGGCATATTTTGAATATTTCCAGAAGTGGTAGGACTACAAAACAAGGGCTCCAGGGGTGCCTGGGTGGCACAGTTGGTTAAGTGACCGACTCTTGGTTTTGGCTCAGGTCATGATCACAGGGTTGTGAGATTGAGCCCTGCATCAGGCTCCGTGCTCAGCATGGAGTCTGCTTGAGATCCTCTCCCTTTCCCTCTGCCCCTCCCCGTACTTCCCCCCTATCTATCTCAAATAAAAAAAATAAAATCTTTCAAACAAGGGATCCATTTATATTACACTAGCATCGAAGGATTCTTCTGAGAAAGAATTATAGAAGAAGAATCAAGATAAACAAGTTCAATCTTGGAAATAAACCAGTGTTTGTGGACAGAGTCTAGGTATAACATGGTGAATATTAGATTGTATTCTGGGCCAGACCCAAGACACTTAAGTCTGAATCATTTGGCAAGGAGGCTACAGTTAAAAGAGTAACTCTTAAGACATTCAAAGCCAAAGAATTATCAGTGCTGGTGTCAACCGTTTTGGCAGTAATGTGGGATCTTTGGTGCAGTAATAGTGTATTAGTTTCCTAGGGTACCATAACAAATTACCACAAACTTCATGACTCTTCCAGCTTCTGGTGGCTCCTAGTGCTTCCTAGTTTGTAGTAGCATAACTCTGATCTCTGCTATTTTAAAATAAGATCACATTGTGAGGTTTTAGGAAGATAAAAATTTTGGGAGACTATTATTCAACACATTACAATCAGTAATCTCAGTGTAGATATCTGTAACATTGTCACAAGGAGAGACCCTGTATCTCTAACATTGCCTTGGTCCAGCAAAGACTTCAAGCACTGGTGTTCTTTGTGAATGCATTAGCATCCTGAAGCCAGCTGTGGATGTCTTAAGGTAGTTGGGGACAGAAAATGGCTGAGATCTTACCGAAGGAAATTGTTACAAGGGCTGCAAGCTGGGTAAATAGGAAGTTCACATTAAAATCCTGATTAGCTGTCCCCAGTGCATCCCAACTACTTTCATCATATTGGCTAAGGCAAACAAAAGACAAAAATGATAAAATGGCTACTGACTGGACAATTGCAAGGGAGGGCACCAAGAAAGAAGGATGGGCTTTGGAGTGACAGAAAAGATAGATTAGCTAGAGGTAATAAAACCTCATATGAGATTCTAAAGGTGACCACAGGATTTATTCAGATTTATGAATGGGATTTGTTGTGTATCTAGCTTTGCTGCCATTGAAACTACTACCACGTGGAGATAAACATTAACTCCATACATTGCCTCTGGTTAACAAAAATATAGAGGAAAGTGATAAAAAAGCCAATCAATTAATAAGTGTAAATAATGTCAGATTATTTCAAAGTTAAAGAGCAGAGAAAACTGAGACTTAAGGAAAATAGAAAGGGATTTGATCAAAGGGCATTTTTACCATACCTATGAGGAAAAAGAGACCAAGAAAATGATATGCTTTCATCATTACTGTGTTGTCTAGCATTACCTTAAGCTGAGTGTAAGTGCAGAAAATACTCAGAAACATTGGTGGATTTCCACTTTAGAAAGAGAGTCTATGGACAAATATCAACTTTGCTCATTTTCTAGGTTGGTGGTACTTTTAGCTCCACAAGGCTAGAATTTAACAGAAATAATATTAGTAAGAATCTAAAACTGACACTCTTTTGCGTGACGGCTACAAAAAATGTTTTAAATTAAAAGGTCTTTTTTCTCCTTAATCTCAGGAAACAAACTGAGGGTTGCTGGAGTGGGGGGTGGGGTGGGAGGGATGGGGTGACTGGGTGATGGACACTGGGGAGGGTATGTGTTCTGGTAAGCGCTGTGAATTGTGTAGGACTGTTGAATCTCAGATCTGTACCTCTGAAACAAATAATGCAATATATGTTAAGAAAGAAAAAAAGAATAAGAAGAATGTAGCAGGAGGGGAAGAATGAAGGGGGGGAATCGGAGGGGGAGAAGAACCATGAGAGACGATGGACTCTGAAAAACAAACTGAGGGTTCTAGAGGGGAGGGGGGTGGGAGGATGGGTTAGCCTGGTGATGGGTATTGAGGAGGGCACGTTCTGCATGGAGCACTGGGTGTTATGCACAAACAATGAATCATGGAACACTATATCTAAAACTAATGATGTAATGTATGGGGATTAACATAACAATAAAAAAAATTAAAAAAAAAAAAAGAATTACCTACATTACCTAAGGGAGAATTTTTTTTAAAGTTGACTTCTGTAATATACATTACCCTGCAGCTAGATTGAAGCAATGTAGCTTCCCTGAGGCTTGGTTTGTCCACCACCTGGAAGTATCAGTTGGAACAGATTGTAACAGACTGTCTGCTTAAAGGCATTGAGCACACAGAGCCTGTGACATCTATGGTTTTTGGTCTTTAATGACTGTGTACTTGATCCTAGTTCCAAGATGTTTATTTATTTATTCAGTGTGGGATTTGGAAGATACTTAAGTGATATTAAAGAAAGATAAGTAAATTGAATCTCCTTGCTTGCATTTACTGTGTACCACATTTAGTCAGTATTTTACAAATAATGTATTAAAGTTAGTAATATAGAATGCAATTGGATTTCTTTTTCAACTTTGAATAGAAAATTTAAGGAAATATAGAACCTGAAGGGGCATCCAGATATCATTTTGCCCAGTGTTACGGGTTGAATTGTGTCCTGCAAAAGATACGTTGGAGCTTATTCCCTGATACCTGTAAATGTGACCTTCTTTGGAAACAGGGTTTTTGGAGATGTAACTAAGTTAAGATGAGGTCATAATGGATGAGGGTGGGTCCAATCCAATGTAATTGCTGTCACATTGTAATAAGAAAAACTTGGCATAGGCACACACAAGGAAGATGGCCATGTGAAGACAGAGGCAGAGATTGGAATTATGCTGCCATAAACCAAGGATGGCCTGGGGCTACCAGAAGTTGGAAGAAGCAAGGAAGGATCCACCTGTAGAGGCTACAGAGGGAGCATGACCTTGGAAAGACTGTGATTTCAGATTTCCAGCCTCCAGAACTGTGAAAGAAGCCACTCAATTAGTGACACTTTTTTTTTTTTTTTTTAAAAACCAGCAGACCTTAGAAACGAATACACTGCTTTATATCTATGGTCAGGATTGTACTTAAACAGGGTCAATTATATTTTAGAGCATGCCAGGCAGTTTTTAAGATATTTGGCTACTGGTGAGTTTTGGGGTTTGACTTATGGGAGTAGGGAAGCCACAGACAACTAAACTACCACATAAAATCACATACAGGAAAACTGTACTTGAATAACTCAAAGCACCTCGTAATGTTTCTTGGGTGAATGCCTGGGGTTTTTTTTTGGCACCACAGTTCTTTTTAAATGTCTTTTTTATGTATATCTCAGAAACATTTCAGGTGTCAAAAGAGGAAAGTCAGACTTTTCAGTCATTCTGGTTATGTTCATTATCAACCAATTTAAAATGTGAGAATAATGCTATGTGTGGAATTAGTTAGATGGTTTGCTTTTTAGCCAAATTTCAAACCATTTGTGGTAATCCAGGTCATATTTCTCTCCCAGTAAGATTTTTACCTATTAGCTATTATACATTTTAATACAGATTATGCTAAATATCTTAGTAGTAATAAATAAACATCATTATTTTCATCCATGATATATTAATTAGCAGACTGGTATCAGTGATCAATTTCTTACCATTCTTTTAGAAAGGTCAGTAATGGGAGGGTTTATAATAGCACTAAACAGTTGAGGTTCCTGTATCACAAATGCTAAGAAAGCTTAGGATAATAGTAGGGAATATGATAGTTAATCCCATAATTCTGTTTATTGGCAGACACAAAGAGAAAGAAACCTAAAACCTCATTCTACAGAAATATTATTTCCTTGCCATATCCTGACTTTCAGCCTTTTGCTCTGAAGTAGCAACAGTGTTTTTGGATTAGAACACGTATGGGGCTATTTTTTGCCATTTCCATCACTATGCTTTTCTGGCCATCATTGCTCATAACACTAGGTGTTCCCACAAACTTACACAGGTGGGCAGTTCACTCCTTCATAAATATTCAGAAAGTCAGGGGATGAGAATTTTCTGGAGATTTTCAGAAAGGTACTATAATTAGTTATAGAAATTATGTAAGTGGCACATTTACATTTTCTTTTGTAAAGAATCAATTTATTCAATAAATATGGCTAAGAATTAAGGTAGATAATTTATTAGGATTTTACAGAAATAAATGAAAACTCTTTGTATTTTGGATGCTTGCAAATCTGATACTCCCAGATGTAGATACAGTTGATTCTTGAACAATACAGGGGGTGGGATGATAAACCCCTACACAGTCAAAACTCTGCATATAACTTTTGACTCCCCCAAAACTTAACTACTAATAGCTAAAGCCTTACCAATAACATAAAGAGTCAATTAACACATATTTTGTATGTTATATATTATATACTGCATTTTTCTCGTAAAGTAAGCTAGAGAAAAGAAAATGTTACGAAGAAAATCATAAGGAAGAAAATATACATTTACAGTACTGTGCTATATTTATTGAAAACAAATCTGCGTATAAGTGGACCCATGCAGTTCAAACCCCTGTTGTTCAAGGGTCAAATGTATTTTCTGTTCAACATTATTAGTAATTAGATAACAACACCTACATTTTCAAACTGCAATGGAAGATGCTATTGCAGCTTAAACATTTCTGCATTTTTTGTTTTTACTTAGAATGTTGCTGTAATAACTGAGTCTTGTTAGAGAAGATATGAGCTTATGAAATTTATATTTAGAGAAAAGTGAAAGCCAAGTGAGTTGGGGCAGTCAGAAGCCCAGGAGTGGGTATGAAATTATTTAAACTCTCTGAAAGCAAGAGAAAAGTAGTGGAAGAGGGACAAGAAATTCAGTGCACACGGTTTGACAGTATCTGTAAATAAAGGTATACATTCTCTTTCTGTTGTATTATTTAAAGCTGGCTAGTATTTTTTTAAGACTCTATTCATTTATTTGACAGAATGAGACACACAGCGAGAGAGGGAACACAAGCAGGGGGAGTGGGAGAGGGAGAAGCAGGCTTCCCACAGAGCAGGGAGCCAATGTGGGGCTCGATCCCAGGACCCTGAGATCATGACCTGAGCCGAAGGCAGACACTTAACAACTGAGCCACCCAGGTGCCCCTAAAGCTGGCTAGTAGACAGGAGCTATAAAAACAGCTAGCCAGGACAACCTTTTTTTTTCACTTCTAAAAACTTACTGAACATTTTTAATGCTAAGACCCAGGATATCAGTGGGTTTATGCAAATAATGATTGTAGAAGGAACACAAACACACACACACACACACACAAACACACACACACTTAGTCACCAATGTTTTTCATCTAATTTGATGTAGAATATTGTGCTATGAGTTTGCATATAATTTTTTATTTAGCATATGGAAAAATAGGTCAGAGACATTATCCCCCAAGCAGGATTTACTCTCAAGTCCCATTTTGCCTATTTTAAAATCAACCAATTTAAACTTGGCCTACAATTACAGAGTATTAGACTTGGGTAGGACTGGAGAAACAATTAATTTTTTTAATTTAATTTTATTATGTTATGTTAATCACCATACATTACATCATTAATTTTGGCCCTTTCTTTTTACATTTTCATTCATCCTTTGGGCAAATTATTAAATGCCTACTCCATATTAGGCTCATTAGTAGATGTTACAGTGGTGAATATGATAGTCTTTGTCCTCAAAAATCTCATAATCCAGGGAAGTGCCTCTCAAACTTTAATGTGTATACAGATCAGCTTGGAAATCCTATTAAAATGTAGACTTTAATCCATAATTCCGTAGGTCTAAGATGGGGCTTGAGATTCTGCATTTCTAACAAGTTCCTAGGTGATGCTCATGCTGCTGGTCCACAGACCACACTTTGAGACACAAGGTTTAAAGGGTGGATATATGAGAAGCAGGTCTAAAGAGGTCAAGTAACCTGTCCAATATTATAGACAAAAACTAATGATAGAGCCCAGAACCCTGACTCTTAACCCAGTGCCGCTTCTATTCCTTCACATTACTCTGAAGATCAGAGTTTATTATTTGGCTTAGGCATCACCCACACATTGCTTATAATTGTTGGACTTAAATGCTGATAATTTAGTGGTAAGTGTTGCAGATTTCTGTTTGCATTAGAAGATGTATTTTTAAAAGAGTATGCTTGGAAAGGTGGCACTTCCACAGAAATTCTAGAGCCCAGGGGAAAGATACTCAAATCCAAGAAACATGCACAGAGTGGCTAAACACAGTCCATTACTGCATGTACTCATTTGTACAAGAAACATTTATTCATAGTCTACTCTATGCATAGACAATAATCTTTACTCACATCTATATCCATAATAAATTGTACAATGCTAAGAATACAAAGAAATACCTGGTAAGTCCTTCTGGCTGAATAACAACACTGAAGTAGATACTATGGAAGATCAACTGCAGTGTTTGAACCCTCTCCTGAAGGAATTTGAGATCTCGTTATAAGAACAAGCCTTATTTTTTACATCATTCCCAGAGAATAATTCCTACATATGAGCAAGATTATGATCTTGTGATATGAACTACTAAGTGCTGGAGCAATTCAAAGTTGTGGAAAGTTAAGTATTGACTGGGACTCATTGGATGTCTTGATAAAGTACATGAAAATTCAACTGAAGTATAAAGAGATTGGGGTGTTTGTGGTTTCTTTGGGAAGGCACCATGAGAATATTTAAAGTAGGGGGACTCTGTGCAAAAGTGCATAGATAGCATTGACAATGAGAAGTTTAGCTGGCGGTAGTAGATTGACCTGGTATGGTGGAATTTGGAGTGTGGAGGTCCTAATATTAAGGAAAACTATTGTATAAATACAGGATAAACATCCTTTTTCAAAAAGATTTTATTATTTATTTATTTGACAGAGAAAGAGTGAGAGAGAGAGCAAGCACAAGCAGGGGGAGCGGCAGAGGGAGGGAGAAGCAGGCTCCCCACCGAGCAGGGAGCCTGATGTGGGGCTCGATCTCAGGACCCTGGGATCATGACCTGAGCGGAAGGCAGACGCCCAACTGACTGAGCCACCCAGGTGCCCCCAGGATAAACATCCTTAAGTAATTTTCTCTAAAAACACACGATAGAAATGTGTAACACAAGGGTTTTTTACTTTGTTCTGACTTCTTCTTAGATAAATATTCTGATGTTAACACATTATCATCACCCTATTAAGATTTATCATTCAACTTATTTATTTAGTTAGGAGTCCAGATTTATCTAACATTAAAATGTAGAATGTAGTATGAATTATATTGGAACTTAAAAATTATTTGTATATTTTATTGAGTTCAGAGAGTGTGGCTTTAAGTAAGCTCTCTAATATCCAGTTATCCAGCTTTTTTGGTAACAAAACAACCTTTAAAATGCATAGCAGCTACCAGCACTGTCTTGTAATACATTAGGAGTCAGTGACAGCTATCTGGTATAATCTTAGATTTATAGAATAATAGAATAGATGCATTGAATAATGCATAGAATAAATGCATTGAATATTCTATACATTATTTCTACAGTGTGTCTAAAGTTACTACTAAACACTTAATGATGGAAATATAATCAACATAGATTTACATTTTATTGTATAGTTTCTTAACATAAATCTCTGTAAATTTCCATTTAACATATATTTGGCCTATGAATGACTTAGAAGATTATAAGAAAGAGGAATGAGAGGATAAATGACTTGGCTAGGATAAATTGAGGCAAAAATAACCCATCAATAATAGTTGATGTCTTCTTAAATTCCTGAATATGCTTTCTAAATTTATCATGAACTTGACTCAAGTGCTTGTCAATCTTTAAGAGTATTAATTACTTGGAATTTTCCATGCTGCCTTTTTTGACTTTCCACTCATATATTCTATTTTTTCTTTTCTTTTTATGAAATGCTTCACAAATTTGGTGTCATCTTTGTGCAGGGGCCATGCTAATCTTCTCTGTATCATTCTAATTTTAGTATATGCATTGCCAAAGCAAGCACTCATATATTCTATTTTCTTTTGCAAATGCATTTTTGAATCTTTCTGATCAAGCTCCTAATTTATTAACACATGTGTAAATTTGTTTTATCCCATCTAAATTAGCAACTAAGAAACTACTCTTTGGAAATCACTGTAATGAGTACTTTGCATATTATGGAATATATCCTCTTGTTTGTGTACAGACTGTGTTGATTATACAAGGCTCAACCCATTCTATTTCTTTTTATATTCCTCTACTTGAGAGGTTAGCGCCTATCTACATTTCCTCACTCTGAGCTTACAAGATAGAAATCCCTTGGGTCCTTCCACCCTGTGTTGCTTCCTTTAACTCTTGGCAGGTCCAGTTCTGTCTCTGGCAGCTGTTGGGGAAACCTCTTTTTTAACATTCCCTGACAGGCCCTGGGATAATTCTGGAAAGCGTTACTAACTTGCCCTTCTAAACCTCTAGTGCTTTCTTTCTTTTGCAGATGTTTTGCTGTGCTTTTCATAACTATAAATGTATTTCAGATGAACCACAGTAGTTTAAGTTGCTGCAGGCTTTCTCATGCTAAGGTTCCAAACAAGTTTTAATAGCTAGCTCCTAAGGAGGCTGGCAAAAAGCCTTGATTGCTAATTCTGTACTAAACTGCTTTTCACAATGGGACATTTTATAATATTTGATACAGTCTTTAAAGCAAATAATTTCTATCTTATATTATTACTGCTTATATCATACTCATTCTCAGCTTTAAAAAGATTCCATGTCTGTACTTTCATAAATGGGCTTGATTTTATTTAAAACTCTAAAGAGAAGTTAGAGGTTTCTAAGGTGATAAGGATGTTATGATGGAGAAACAGGTGAAAGTGGTATCAGTAAGGTCAAGTGAATTGATACATAAATATAGTAAATTGTGCTTTCTGGAAACATTATCTCTATAAAGGTGAAAGTTTGTTTTCTTGGCTGTAATTTGTAAGTAGGTAGAAGGAATGCTACTTGGGTAAAATTTGAGCAGACAGACTCAGATGTTTTCAGTGTGTTTCCAGTGTCCTAGGATCAGGGGCTAGCTCAGCAGTCTGGTGTGAGGTGACAAAGATGGGCTCAGAATCTCACAAAAAAATCTACAGTGCAATGAATCCAATGCCAGATAATGGAGAGTGCATCACATGTGTGACAAGAAGTGGAATGCCACATTAATGAGGAAATCCTTGAAAACAGAATCTGAACTGTAACTGCTGATGGTTGCTTTATAAGTCACATCGATCTGCTAGTATTGTGTCCAATTATTTCCCACTTAGTTATCAAATAAAATTTTTTAACATTCTAACAGAACTGAGCTGTATTTGACTGTTTTATGACTCACAATTTGTCAACTAAGTTTTGTTGGTGGATTTCTTCTTATAAAGTTATTTAGATCATAAATAATAACACACTAATAAATTGAACAATTTATTGAGAAAACATGGAATCTCAATGTTTTTTGTTAGTTTTCATGAGTTATATGAGTGATAAACATATAAGTTATTCAAATGAGTTATATCCCTCATTTTAAAATATATTCCAATATATCTATGATTTAAAAAAATCTCTTAAAAATAAAAATAAAAAATCTTAATGAACTAAAAATGGAAAATAATTCAATAATATGATAAATGCCAACACCATATTTAACAGCAAAACATTAGAACATTATTTTCTAAAGGTACTCATATTAACATACTCATTCTATAGTATGTTAATAGGTTTATGATAATGAAGGGTTTTATAGTTAAATAAGTTTGGGAAATGCTGGGTTTCATAGTTAAATAAGTTTGGGAAATGCTGATTTAAAGTTTTTCTTTTAATGTAGGACTACTCAGAAACTTTACTATGTTAATATTCACTGGGGCTATCTAAGATAAATAAATAATTTGGTTGTATCACAAATGTATTTGAGCACAGAAATTTTTTTCTAGAGCATCTCCAACAAGCAGGACCCTGAGGACTGTGCCTTGGCAAACACTGACACAAATTTCAGCAGACATGAGTCAGTATGTACTAACCTTCTATCAGCAGTACTCTTGTCTAACTCACTACAGACAGGTGTCATGTTAGTGATATGGTTAGATGTTATTGTGCATTAGATTCAGCTGGAGATGTTTGTCAAAATTCAGATTCCTAGGCTCTACTTTCATTTAGCAGTTATAGCCTGAGTTTCAGGGATCTACATTTTATCAAGGATCAGGTGAGTTTTCTGCTGTAGGTGTCTATAGTTTATACTTTGAAAGGCACCATATTAAAAAACTTGGGTCAATGAATAAATAAGAAAAGATGAATGTATTATTATTATTTTTGTTATTATTATGTTATGTTAATCACCATACATTACATCATTAGTTTTTGATGTAGTGTTCCATGATTCATTGTTTGCATATAACACCCAGTGCTCCATGCAGAACGTGCCCTCTTTAATACCCATCACCAGGCTAACCCATCCCCCGACGCCCCTCCCCTCTAGAACCCTCAGTTTGTTTCTCAGAGTCCATAGTCTCTCATGGTTCATCTCCCCCTACGATTTTCCCCCTTCATTCTTCCCCTCCTGCTATCTTCTTCTTCTTTTTTTAACATATAATGTATTATTTGTTTCAGAAGTACAGATCTGTGATTCAACAGTCTTACACAATTCACAGTGCTCACCATAACACATACCTTCCCCAATGTCTATCACCCAGGCACCCCATCCCTCCCACCCCCCACCACTCCAGCAACCCTCAGTTTGTTTCCTGAGATTAAGAATTCCTCATATCAGTGAGGTCATATGATACATGTCTTTCTCTGTTTGACTTATTTCGCTCAGCATTATACCCTCCAGTTCCATCCACATCATTGCAAATGGCAAGATTTCATTCTTTTTGATGGCTGCATAATATTCCATTGTATATATATACCACCTCGTCTTTATCCATTTATCTGTCGATGGACATCTTGGCTCTTTCCACAGTTTGGCTATTGTGGACATTGCTGCTATAAACATCGGGGTGCACGCACCCCTTCGGATCCCTACATTTGTATCTTTGGGGTAAATACCCAGATGCAGAAAAAGCATTTGACAAAGTATAGCATCCTTTCTTGATCAAAACTCTTCAGAGTATAGGGATAGAGCATACATACCTCAATATCATAAAAGCCATCTATGAAAAACCCACAGCAAATATCATTCTCAGTGGGGAAAAACTGAGAGCTTTCCCCCTAAGTTCAGGAACATGGCAGGCATGTCCACTATCACCACTGCTATTCAACATAGTATTAGAAGTCCTAGCCACAGCAATCAGACAACAAAAAGAAATAAAAGGCATCCAAATCAGCAAAGAAGAAGTCAAACTCTCACCGTTTGCA
>NW_022589760.1:6018355-6037014 GCF_004348235.1 Phoca vitulina
GGGCTCGATCCCAGGACCCTGGGATCATGACCTGAGCCGAAGGCAGACGCTTAACGACTGAGCCACCCAGGTGCCCCCAATATTATTTTTTCTGATTTGTTAATGCATTGTAAACATTCTTACAAAAGAGTAAGAGTTAAACTACCCTTAGTTGTACATTTAAATTTCCTTTATTGAAAATAAAATAACATGTAATTGGAGCTGTCCTACAAATTCTGGGGAATATTTATTTCTTACTTGTATAATTATCATTTTGATAGCTATTTCAACTACATTTTAACTAGCACCTGGGATCCCTCATCCCCTTTGACCTTACACTCTATCTGCCTTGCCAATATACAGCACTGGATAAGCCCAAACATCTGTTTTGTTTGCTTATGTTGAGTTCTGTTACAGAAAGTTGGAGAAAAGTGCCAACTGGCTCCACTACAAGTTTATGCCATTTAATCTCAATTGGGCCTTCAATACTACTTGGCAATTCTTCATTCATCCCTGCAATGATGTCCCCAGGAGCTGTTTGAAACATTTTTTTTTTTTTTACTTTCCACAGGCTTTCAGTTCGAAGAGAAGAAAATTATAGGAATAAAATACAACAATTTCTAAAAAGTATAATGCAATACAACTTTCCTGAAATATTAATATTAAAGTAGTACAACCATGTACCTGAGAAAATTGACCAAGATCAACCAGCAGAGAGACATATTCTAGTAAAATTACTGGAATTTAAAGGGGAAAAAAAAACCTTTCACTTAAAAGAATCAAAAATCACTCATAAAGGAAAGAAAATAAGATTATTGTCAGACTTTGATAGCAAAGCTTTATCCAGAGGAAAAAGTAGTAGCATCCTCAACATAGCCAAGGAAAGGAAATGTGAGCCCAGGTTTTATATCCAGGTTGACCTTCAAATAAAAAAAAAAAAAAAACCACAGACAAATTTATCAACATTCAAGAACTTAAGGAATATTGTTCTCATGAGGCCTTTTACACTTTAGAGAATAAGGTTCTGACCACTCATATATCTGGAGAGATGTCCTCAAACTAAGCCTGATGGTATTGACCACTGAAAACAGTTAACACCATAGACAAGAGAGGCAACCAAACATTTCATACCTCCAAATAGAGGAGTACACCACCACCTAGGAAGTCAAAAGAAGAAACAATCAACTAAAATTTGATCAAGTCTATGGAACCAACTATCAATATACAGGAAATGCAGAGTTAAGCAAAATCAAGACTATGGAAAAATCTAGAGGACAAAAGACATGGTTTCTTCAACAAATAATTGCGAGGAAAATAGGATGGAGGAGAAACTTCCGATTAAGAGTTGTAGGAATTCTTAGGCTGGGAAGATGGTGGAGTAAGAGGATCCTAAACTCACCTCATCCCATGAATACAACTAGATAACACTCACATTAGCATAAATAACCCAGAAAATGACCTAAAGACTGGCAGAACAAACTTCACAACTAAAAGTAGAAAAGAGGCAACACTGAAGAGGGCAGGAAGGGCAGAGATATGGTGGGGATCAAAACAGGTATCAACTGTCCATGGAGGGTAAGGAGGGAGCCACAGATGCAGAGAAGGGCAAGAAAGAGACTGTCACACTGAGGAGCCCACATGAAGAAGATGAATCCTCATAACACTTGGCTTTGAAAATGAAAGGGGCCGAATTTCATGGGTTCTTACAACCATAGGGACTTAAAGCCAGGAATTTAAAAAAATCAGTGGGCTTGGTTCTGGGAAAGCCCAGAAAGCAATAGGAAGCCGAGTCCGAGCCCTTAAAGAGACAGTATGACAAACAGCCCACAAAAATAAAGTGTAGAAGTAGCAGTTTCAAAAATGCCTAGGGAATATGGGAGGAAGAGCTATTTACTCATCTCAGAGCATATCCCAGAAGGGCAGTGTTCATAGGAAGACCCCTCCTAGAAACAAAGGACCTGGCAGGTGCTATCTCCCTGTGGGAACCAGTGCAGCATCAACACTCACTACCTACTTTGTTACACCAAGTCCCTTACTCTTGTGCTTCAGCAGATTCACCCTATCAAATCATAATTGCCTCAGTCCCAACATTGTGGGTCCCTTCCCCCAGAAGACTGGCACAAACCTTGCCAACACCATGTCTCTCAAATAGTGTGTTCTGTGGGGCCTCCATCCTGGGAGCAGTGGTGGTGGAAGGCCCTGTGGAAGTCTGAGGCCATCTTGTTATAACTTTGTGCCCCACCCACACAGCCCTGGTCCCTGCAGCCACAGCTGCAGGTGTCACTTTGCAAGAAGACCCTCATGTACCTTGTTAAAACTATATGCCCCACCCAGGCAGGGGAGAAAACACTGCCCACAACAGTGCATGGGGAGCCTCTGCAGACAACTGGACTGAAGAAAAAAGTGGCCAGGACACACTAGCAGGTCATACGCAACACAAATAGGAGACATGCCCTGAAATGCCAGGTTCTGGGGAAGAGGGAACACTGCAATGCAGGGCAGGGCACTACAGGACCTCTTCTTCATGAGGCTATTACTTTCAAGAGCAAGAGACTACCTGACTTTCCTAACACAGAGAAACAGACACAAAGAATTATACAAAATGAGGAGATAGAGGAATGTGTCCCAAATGAAAGAATAGGAAAAAACCACAGCCAGAGACCTAAGTGAAATGAATATAAGAAACATGCCTGATAAAGAATTTAAAGTAATGGTCATAAAGATACTGGATTTGAGGAAAAAGGGGAGGACATCAGTGAGACCCTTAACAAAGTGATAAAAAAGAACCAGAGATGAAGAACACAATAAATTAAATTAAAACTACACTACATGGAAAAAAATAGCAGGCTAGAAGAAGCAGGGGAAAGAATTAGTGATCTAGAAGACAGAATAATGGAAATTAATCAAGATGAGCATGTGGGAGAAAAAAATATGCAAAATGAGAATAGACTTAGAGAACTCAGTGACTCCATCAAGCATAAAGATATGTGCATTATAAGGATCCCAGAAGAAGAGAGAGAAAAGGGGGCAAGAAATTTATTTGAAGAAATAATAATCTGGGGAAGTAAACAAATATCCAGATCCAGGAAGCACAGAGATCCCCCAACAAAATCAACCGAAGGATGTCCATACCAAGACACATAGTAATTAAAATGGCAAAAAGTAGTGATAAAGAATTTTAAAAGCAGCAAGAGAAAAGAGGACAGTTAGATACAAAAGAAACTTGATAAGGCTGTCAGGAGATTTTTCAGCACAAATCTGCAGCCCACAAGGCATGGCATGATATATTCAAAGTGCTAAAAGGGAAAAATCTGCAGCCAATACTCTATCCAGCAAGGCTATCATTCAGAAGGAGAGAAAAGACTTTCTCAGACAAAAAAAAAAAAAAAAAAAAAAAAGTTAAAGGCGTTCATGACCACTAAACAGTCCTACAAGAAATGTTATAGGGGACTCTTTTATTGGAACAGAAAGCCTGTAATTAAGAGTATAAAAAGTAGGAAACACAAAATCAAAAAAAATAAGCTATATCTGTAAAAAACAGTGAAAGAATTAACAAAAAAGGATGTAAAATATGACACCATATACATGAAATATGGTGAGGACAGGAATAAAGAATATGTTCAAACTTAAGTGACCATCAACTTAATGTAGACTGCTATATGCAGAAGAGGTTATATACAAACCTAATGATAACCACAAATCAAAAACCAGTAATAGACAATGCAAAGAATAAAGAGAAAGGAATCCATGTATAACACTAAAAAAGCAAGAAAACCATGAAAAAGAGCAAGAGAAGAAGGAATCAGAGAAAAACTACAAAAACTACCACAAAAAAACAAGTAACAAAATGACAACAAATATACATCAATAATTACACTGAATGTAAAATTACATGAAAAATTATAAGCCAACAAACTGGACAACCTAGAAGAAATGGATAAATTCCTAGAAACATATAACTTACCAAAAGGGAAGCAGGAAGAAATAGAAAATTTGAACAGACTGATTATCAGAAAGGAAATTGAGTCTGTAATTAAAAAAAAAAAACCTCGCAACAAACAAAAATCCAGGACCAGATGGCTTCACAGGAGAATTCTACCAAACAAAGAAGAGTTAATACCTATTCTTTACAAACAATTCCAAAAATAGAAGAGGAAGGAAAACTTCAAATCCATTTTATGAAGCCAGCACTACCTTGATACCAAACCAGATAAAAATACCACAAAAAAGAGAACTACAGACCAATGTCTCTGGTGAGCATAGATGCAAAAATCCTCAACAGAATATTAACAAATTGAATCCAAAAATACTTAAAAAATCATTCATCACGATCAAGTGGGATTTATTCCTGGTATGCAAGACTGGTTCAATATTTGCAAATCATTCAGTGTGATACATCACATCAATAAGAGAAAGGATAAAAACCATATGATGCCTTCAGTAGATGCAGGAAAAACTTTTCACAAAGTATAATATCAATGTATGATAAAAGCCCTCAACAAAGTAGGTCTAGAGGAAACATACCTCAACATAATAGAGGCCTTATATGAAAAATCCTTGAACATCATTCTCAATGGGGAAAAATTGAGAGGTTTTCGCCTAAGGTCAGGAACAAGACAGGGATGACGACTCCCATCACTTCTATTCAACATAGTACTGGAAGTCCTAGCCACAGCAATCAGACAACAAAAAGAAATAAAAGGAATCCAAATCAGTAATGAAGAAATAAAACTTTCAGTGTTTGCAAATGACATGATACTATATTTAGAAAACCCAAAAGACTCTACCCAAAAGACTACTAGATGGATAAATGAATTCAGTGCTGTTGCAGGATACAAAATCAATATACAGAAATCTGTTGCATTTCTATACACTAATAACACAGCAGCAGAAAGAGAAATTAAGAAAACAATCGCATTTACACTTGCACCAAAAATAATAAAATATCTAGAAATAAACTTAACTGAAGACATGAAAGACCTGTACTCTGAAAAAGAAAAAAACACTGATGAAAGATGGGGTACCTGGGTGGTTCAGTTGGTTAAGCATCTGACTCTTGGTTTTGGCTCAGGTCATGATCTCAGGGTCGTGAGATCGAGCCCAGCATCGGGCTCTGTCCTCAGCAAGGAGTCTGCTTCCCTTCTCCCTCTTCCTCTGCCCCTTACCCCACCCACACACTCTCTCTCCAAGATAAATAATCTTAAAAAAATACTGACCCCAAATAGCCAAAGCAATCTTGAAAAAGAAAAGCAAAGCTGTAGGCATCACAATTTTGGACTTCAAGTTATATTACTGTGCTGTAGTAATCAAAATATTATGGTTCTGGCAGAAAAATAAACACATAGATCAATGGAACAGAATAGAAAGCCCAGAAATATACCGGTGATTGTATGATCAATTAATCTTTGACAAAGGAGGCAAAAATAACCAACAGGAAAAAGTCTCTTCAACAAATGTTGTTGGAAAAACTGGACAGCTACCTCCAAAAGCATGAAACTGGAACATTTTATTATATCATACACAAAAATAAATTCAAAATGGATTAAAGACCTAAATGTGATACCTGAAACCACAAAAATCGTAGCAGAGAACCCTGGCAGTAATTTCTCTGACATCAGGTATGTCTAGGTATGTCTCCTAAGGAAAGGGAAACATAAGCAAAAATAAACTATTGGGACTACATCGAAATAAAACAAAAAATTTCTGCACAGCAAAGGAAAATAACAAAACTAAAATACAACCTACTGAATGGGAGAAGATATTTGAAAATGGCATATCTAATAAAGGGTTAGTATCCAAAATATATAAAGAACTTATAAAACACAACACCCCCCCAAAAAATGATCCAATTGAAAAATGGGCAGAAGACATGAACAGACGTTTCTCCAAAGCAGACACAGATGGCCAACAGACACATGAAAAGATGCTCAACATCACTCATCATTAGCAAAATGTAGTCAAAACTACAATGAGATATCACCTCACACCTGCCAGAATGGTTAAAATAAAAATCTCAAGAAACAACAAGGATGGGAAGGATGTGGTGAAAAAGAGCCTTGTGCACTGTCAGTGGGAATGCCAATTTGTGCAGCCACTGTGCAGTATGGAGACTCCTCAAAAAATTAAAAATAGAACTACCCTATATCCAGGATTTGCACTACTGGGTATTTACCAAAAAAATACAAAAACACTAATTCGAAAGGATATATGTACCATTATGTTTACTGTAGCATTATTTACAATAGCCAAACTATAGAAGCAGCCCAAGTGTCCATAGATAGATGAATGAATAAAGAAGAGATGGTACACACACACACACACACACACACACACACATAATGGAATATTATTCAGCCATAAAAAGAATAAAATCTTGCCATTTGCAACAAAATGGATGGAGTTAGAGGGGATAATGGTAACTGAAATAAGCCAGTCAGAGAAAAATTAAATATATGATTTCACTCATATGTGGAATTTAAGAAAGAAAACAAATGAACAAAGGAAATAAAAAAAGAGAGAGATAAAAGAAGAATCTTAAGTATAGAGAACAAACTGATGGTTACTAGAGGGCAGGTGGGTGAGAGAATGAGTGAAAGGTGAAGGGGATTAAGAGTACACTTATCTTGATGAACACTGAGTAATATATGGAGTTGTTGAATCACTATATTGTACACCTGAAACTTATATAACACTGTATGTTGAGTGTAATTAAAATTTTAAAAAAGAGTCATAGAAATCATCAGAGGGAGGCATAACTAAGGCAATGTTTGTGAATGAATATTTAGGTGATAATCTTATAAAGAATTGACTACCAGAAAGGTCAGAATAGACATTACCTTTGAGGAGTTGGAGATGGTTGTGATTAGAATGGCTTTCTGGGTTAGCTGGCAAAATTTTAATTTTTAAACCTGATTTGTAACCTAGTTGGTTGATTACAAGGGTATTTGCCTCATAATAATTCCTTAAGCTATACATTTGTTTTATGCAGTTTTCTGTATCTGTTATATTTTAAAATAAAAAGTTTTTTTTTTTTTAAAAAAAAAACACTATTTATTTCACACTGGTTATCTTTCCTTTTTTCAGCAGTGAGACATTAGCACCCAGCCTGAATATACATAATTTTACAGCAGGGGCATAGAAGGCAGGGCTAGATTGTTCTAATTGCTTAGGAAATAAAGATAGCTCAGGGATTATTCAGTATTCTGGAGGAAAAAAAAAAAATCATGAAAACACATTCCTCCACTTTTCGTCCCCTACAAGTGTCATAACTTTCATTATTTCTTTTATAAATGTGGCTTCCTCTCTAGTAATCAAAGTTATGAATTATAATATCAGTAAATTTTATACTTATAAATTGGTCAACTCCTCATGATAATCAGCATTTTTACATAAAATCTGCAATTCTCTCTCACTTTAAGAGATCAGAAATGTGTCATTTTAAAAGATTTATTTATTTATTTATTTATTTATTTATTTATTTATTTATTTATTTTAGGGAGTTGGGGAGGGGCAGAGGGAGAGAGAATCTCAAGCAGACTCTCTGCTGAGCACCTAGCCTGACCTGGGGCTCAATCTCACAACCCTGAGATCATGACCTGAGCCGAAATCAAGAGTCAGAGGCTTACCTGACTGAGCCACCCTAGTGCCCCCAGAAACATGTCTTTTATATATATCACTATTTCTTCAATATCATATAAAATTAAGTCACTAAAAATAAGCTCAGTTATGTCCACATGTACTAAAATAGAAGAAAGACCATGTAGAAGAAAGTAAAATCTATCAGATTCACAACCTGCCCTTAGCTTCATTATTTTGTTGCTAGCTCATTTCTTTTTTTTTTGTTTGTTTTATTATGTTATGTTAATCACCATACATTACATCATTAGGTTTTTTTTTCCTTAAGGAAAACCATTTAATCTCGTTTTTTTTATTATGTTAATCACCATACATTACATCATTAGTTTTTGATGTAGTGTTCCGTGATTCACTGGTTGCGTGTAACACCCAGTGCTCCATTCAGTACGTACCCTCTTTAACACCCATCACCAGGCTAACCCATCCCCCCAGCCCCCTCCCCTCTAGAACCCTCAGTTTGTTTCTCAGAGTCCATAGTCTATCATGGTTTGTTCCCCCCTCCGATTTCCCCCCCTTCATTTTTCCCTTCCTCCTAACTTCTTTTTTTTTTTTTTTAACATATAATGTATTATTTGTTTCAGAGGTACAGGTCTGCGATTCAGCAGTCTCACACAATTCACAGCACTCACCATAGCACATACCCTCCCCAATGTCTATCACCCAACCACCCCACCCCTCCCTCCCCCACCACTCCAGCAACCCTCAGTTTGTTTCCTGAGATTAAGAATTCCTCATACCAGTGAGATCATATGATACATGTCTTTCTCTGATTAACTTATTTCGCTCAGCATAATACCCTCCAGTTCCACCCATGTTGTTGCAAATGGCAAGATTTCATTCCTTTTGATGGCTGCATAATATTCCATTGTATATATATACACCACATCTTCTTTATCCATTCATCTGTTGATGGACATCTTGGCTCTTTCCATAGTTTGGCTATTGTGGACATTGCTGCTATAAACATTGGGGTGCACATACCCCTTCGGATCCCTACATTTGTATCTTTGGGGTAAATACCCAGTAGTGCAATTGCTGGGTCGTAGGGCAGCTCTATTTTCAACTTTTTGAGGAACGTCCATACTGTTTTCCAGAGTGGCTGCACCAGCTTGCATTCCCACCAACAGTGTAGGAGGGTTCCCCTTTCTCTGCATCCCCGCCAACATCTGTTGTTTCCTGACTTGTTAATTGTAGCCATTCTGACTGGTGTGAGGTGGTATCTCATTGAGGTTTTGATTTGGATTTCCCTGATGCCAAGCGATGTTGAGCACTTTTTCATGTGTCTGTTGGCCATTTGGATGTCTTCTTTGGAAAAATGTCTGTTCATGTCTTCTGCCCATTTCTTGATTGGATTCTTTGTTCTTTGGGTGTTGAGTTTGATAAGTTCTTTATAGATTTTGGATACTAGCCCTTTATCTGATATGTCATTTGCAAATATCTTCTCCCATTCTGTCAGTTGTCTTTTGGTTTTGTTGACTGTTTCCTTTGCTGTGCAAAAGCTTTTTATCTTGATGAAGTCCCAATAGTTCATTTTTGCCCTTGCTTCCCTTGCCTTTGGCGATGTTTCTAGGAAGAAGTTGTTGTGGCTGAGGTTGAAGAGGTTGCTGCCTGTGTTCTCCTTTAGGATTCTGATGGACTCCTGTCTCATATTTAGGTCTTTCAACCATTTTGAGTCTATTTTTGTGTGGTGTAAGGAAATGGTCTACTTTCATTCTTTTGCATGTGGCTGTCCAATTTTCCCAACACCATTTGTTGAAGAGACTGTCTTTTTTCCATTGGACATTCTTTCCTGCTTTGTCGCCCAAAACCATAAGATACCTAGGAATAAATCTAACCAAAGAGGCAAAGAATCTGTACTCAGAAAACTATAAAATACTCATGAAAGAAATTGAGGAAGACACAAAGAAATGGAAAAACGTTCCATGCTCATGGATTGGAAGAACAGATATTGTGAAGATGTCAATACTGCCTAGGGCAATCTACATATTTAATGCAATCCCTATCAAAATACCATCCACTTTTTTCAAAGAAATGGAACAAATAATCCTAAAATTTGTATGGAACCAGAAAAGACCCAAATAGCCAGAGAAATGTGGAAAAAGAAAAGCAAAGCTGGTGGCATCACAATTCCGGACTTCAAGCTCTATTACAAAGCTGTCATCATCAAGACAGTACGGTGCTGGCACAAAAGCAGACACATAGATCAATGGAACAGAATAGAGAGCCCAGAAATAGACCCTCAACTCTATGGTCAACTAATCTTCGACAAAGGTGCTATCTCATTTCTATTACCCATCAGGCTTGTCTTCTATAATATAAATAATTTTATTTTTAAACTTTTGTTAACAGAAAATTTCAGGTATATACAGAAGTAGATATAGTAGTATAGTGGACCTCCATCTACTCATCTTGTAGCCTCAAGAATTATCAATACATGGCCCATCTCATTTTATCTATACACATATCTAATCCTCTTTCTCACTGGATTATTTTGAAGCAAATCCTAGACATTTTATTATTTTCATTAAAAAATTGCTTTCAATAAAGTAAGCAACAGAGAACTCTTTAAGAAAGCAGCATGCACAAAGAGCCAAATACTTCCAGTTAACACTAGTGCCTACATGAAAGCAAAGCCAACAAAACTCTGCACCTCAATCCAGAAAATGTCTATTATTTTGTTAAAGCTTAAGTTTCCACCTTTGTAGTTAAACTTATACTATTACTCATCACCATGCCAATGGGATATCAAAACCAACTTCTTTAAGCGACTGCCTTTGGCTCAGGTCATGATCCTGGAGTCCTGGGATCGAGTCCCGCATCGGGCTCCCTGCTCAGCGGGGAGTCTGCTTCTCCCTCTGACCCTCCTCCCTCTCCTGCTCTCTGTCTCTCATTCTCTCTCTCTCAAATAAATAAATAAAATCTTAAAAAAAAAAAAAAAACCAACTTCTGCAGCAACACTATCCAGAAAATTCTTAATATCTTACAAAGTTTGCTGTGTTCAGGTTGTCTTTATTTTAATTAACTAATTAATTAATTTTTAAAAGTTTTATTTTAAATTCCAGTTAGTGAACATACAGTGTAATTAGTTTCAGGTGTACAACATAGTGCTTCAACAATTCCATATAGCAGCTGGTGCTCATCACAACAAGTGCACTCCTCAATCCCTATCACCTATTAACCCATCCCCCTACCCACCTCCCCTCTGGTCACCATCACTTTGTTTTCTATAGTTAAGAGTCTGTTTCTTGGTTTGCCTCTCTCTTTCTTTTTTCCCTTTGGTCATTTGTTTTGTTTCTTAAATTCCACATATGAGTGAAATCATATGATATGTCTTTCTCTGACTGACTTATTTTACTTAGCATAATACACGTTAGGTCTATCAGTGTTGTTGCAAATGGCAAGATTTTGTTCTTTTTTATGGATATATAATATTCTATTGTATATATCACATCTTCCTTATCTATTCCTTATCCATTCATCAGTCACTGGACACTTGGTCTATTTGAATAATTTGGTTATAATAGATAATGCTGCTATAGACATGGGGGTGCATGTATGACTTCAAATTAGTATTTTTGTATTCTTTAGGTAATTACCTTGTAATGCAATTTCTGGATCATAGGGGAGTTCTATTTTTAACTTTTTGAGGAACTTCCATTTTGTTAGGCTGCACCAGTTTGTATTCCCATCAACAGTGTCTTATATTTTTCTCCTTTCTCCACATCCTCACCAACATTTGTTGTGTCTTTTGTCATTGATTTTAACCATTCTAACTGGTGTGAGGTGATATCTAATTGTAGTTTTGATTTGCATTTCCCTGACGATCAGTGATGTTGAGCATCTTTCCATGAGTCTGTTGGCCATCTGTGCATCTTCTTTGGAGAAATGTCTATTCATGTCCTCTTCCCATTTTTTAATTGGATTATTTCTTTTTTGGGTGTTGAGTTTTATAAGTTCTTTATATATTTCAGATACTAACCCTCTATCAGATATGTCATTTACAATTATCATCTCCCATTCTGTAGGTTGCCTTTTAGTTTTGTTGTTTCCTTCTCTGTGCAGAAGCTTTTTATTTTGAAAAGTCCATATAGTTTATTTTTGTTTTTGTTTCTCTTTCCTCAGGAGACATATCTAGAAAGAAGTTGTGATGGCTGATCTCAGAGAGGTTATTGCATGTGTTCTCTTCTGGGATTTTTGTGGTTTCAGTTCTCACATTTAGGCCTTTAATCTATTTTTAATTTATTTCATGCTCATGGATTAGAAGAACAAATACTGTCAAAATGCCTATATTACCCAAAGCAATCTACATGTTTAATGCAATCTCAAAGTACTGACAGCATTTTTTACAGAGCTAGAACAAACAACCCTAAAATTTGTATGGGACCACAAAAGACTCTGATAGTCAAAGCAATCTCAAAAAAGCAAAGCAAAGCTGGAGGCATCACAAGTCTGGACTACAGTTATATTACAAAGCTGTAGTGATCAAAACAACATGGTACTGGCATAAAAAAAGACACATAGAGCAATATAACAGAATAGAAAACCCAGAAATGGGCGCCTGGGTGGCTCAGTTGTTAAGCGTCTGCCTTCGGCTCAAGTCATGATCCCGGGGTCCTGGGATCGAGCCCCGCATCAGGCTCTCTGCTCAGTGGAGAGTCTGCTTCTCCCTCTCCCTCTCCCTCTGCTGTTCCCCCTGCTTGTTCTCTCTCTCTCTCTCAAATAAATAAATAAAAAAAAAGAAAACCCAGAAATGAACCCACAACTAAATGGCCAATTATTCTTTGACAAAGCAGGAAAGAATATCCAGTGGGAAAAGGACAGTCTCTTCAACAAATGGTGTTGGGAAAGCTGGACAGCAACATGAAAAAGAATGTAACAGGACCACTTTCTTACACCATATAATTGTCTTTAAAGTTCAATCCATATGGATAATGGAAAGAGAATTGAGCTGTAAGCTAGATGTTGGTTAGTCCCAGCTCTGCTAATCTATTTTACTATGTCCTTAAGCAAATCACAGAAAAAACTTTGAGCCTGTTCCCTGAGAGAGGATGCCTGTGATAGCTCAATCTACTTCAAGCTCTGCCTCTAAGTCATTAATACATTTTTAGTAGCATTACCTCCAGTTGGAGCTAGAAGATAAAGCTGAAATGCTTTTCACAAAGAACTGTAGTTGAAAGCTCTAAGAATAAGGTTAAGATAAAGTAGTACTTCAAATTTTTTAAAATATAAATTTTAACTACAGATATATTCATTGCTATTCCAAAAAAGTCCACTATTTGTGAGATCTTTTTCTTTTTCTTTTCTTTTTTTAAAATTATGTTTAGTTAGCCACTGTATAGTAAATCATTAGTTTTTGATGTAGTGTTCAATGATTCATTAGTTGCATATAGCACCCAGTACTCATCACAACATATGCCCTCCTCAATACCCATCAACTGGCTACCCCAATGCCCCACCCCCCTCCCCTCTGAAACCCTCAGTTTGTTTCAAGGAGTCCAGAGTCTCTCATGGTTTGTCTCCCTCTCTGATTTCTCCCCCTTCAGTTTTCCCTCCCTTCCGCCATGGTCCTCCATGCTATTCCTTATGTTCCATATATGAGTGAAATCATATGATGATTGTCTTTCTCTGATTGACTTATTTCAGTTAGCATAATCCCCTCCAGGTCCATCCATGTTGATGGATGGCTGAATAATAGTCCACTGCATATATGTACCACATCTTCTTTATCCATTCATCTGTTGAAGGGCATCTCGGCTCCTTCCACAGTTTGGCTAATGTGAAAATTACTGCTATGAACATAGGGGTGCATGTTACCCTTCTTTTCACTACATCTGTATCTTTGGGGTAAATACCTAGTAATGTAAAGTCTGGGTCATAGGGTACCTTTATTTTTAACTTCTTCAGGAACCTCCATACTGTTTTCCAGAGTGGCTGCACCAGCTTGCATGCCCACCAGCAGTGTAAGAGGGTTCCCCTTTCTCCACATCTTCACCAACATTTGTTGTTTCTTGTTTTGTTAATTTTTGCCATTCTAACTGGTGTAAGGTGGTATTTCATTGTGGTTTTGATTTGAATTTCCCTGATGGCTAGTGATGTTGAGCATTTTTTCATTTATCTGTTAGCCATTTGTATGTCTTCTTTGGAGCAGTGTCTGTTCTTGTCTTCTGCCCATTTTTTGCCTTGATTATTTGTTTTTTGGGTGTTGAGTTTGAGAAGTACTTTATAGATCTTGGATACCAGCCCTTTATCTGAAATATCATTCACAAATATCTTTTCCCATTCCTTGGATTGCCTCTTAGTTTTGTTGACTGTTTCCTTTGCTGTGCAAAAGATTTTTATCTTGATGAAGTCCCAAAAGTTAATTTTTGCTTTTGTTTCCCTTGCCTTTGGAGATGTGTCTTGAAAGAAGTTGCTGTGGCCAATGTTGAAGAGGTTACTGCCTATGTTCTCCTCTAGGCATTTGATGGATTCTTGTCTCACATTGAGGTCTTTCACCCATTTTGAGTTTATTTTTGTGTATGGTGTTAGAGAATGGTCGAGTTTCATTCTTCTGTATGTAGCCATCCAATTTTCCCAACACCACTTATTGAAGAGACTGTCTTTTTTCCATTGGATATTTTTTCCTGATTTGTCAAGGATTAGTTGAACATAGAGTTGAGGGTCCATTTCTGGAGTCTCTAGTCTGTTCCATTGATCTATGTGTTTGTTTTTGTGCCAATACCATGCTGTCTTGGTGATTACAGCTTAGTAATATAGCGTGAAGTCAGGCAACGTGATGCCTCCAACTTTGTTTTTCTTTTTCAACATTGCCTTGGCAATTCAGGGTCTTTTCTGGTTCTATACAAATTTTTTTTTTAAAGATTTTATTTATTTATTTGAGAGAGAGAGAATGAGAGAGAGAGCACATGAGAGGGGGGAGGGTCAGAGGGAGAAGCAGACTCCCTGCCGAGCAGGGAGCCCGATGTGGGACTTGATCCAGGGGTCCTTTCTCTTTTCTTTTGGATAAGTCGATCCAGGGGTCCTTTCTCTTTTCTTTTGGATAAGTCTGGCCAGTGGTTTATCAATATTATTAATTCTTTCAAAGAACCAACTTCTAGTTTCATTGATCTGATCTACTGCGTTTCTGGTTTCTAATTCATTGATGTCTGCTCTAATTTTAATTACTTCTCTTCTAATGTGTGGCTTAGGCATCATTTGTTGCTTTTTCTCTAGTTCTTTAAGGTGTAGAGTTAGTTGGTGAATTCGGGATTTTTCTATTTTTTTGAGTGAGGCTTGGATGGCTATGTATTTCCCCTTTAGGACCACCTTTGCAGTATCCCGTAGGTTTTGGGCTGATGTGTTTTCGTTCTCACTGATTTCCATGAATTGTTTAAGTTCTTTGATTTCTTGGTTGACCCAAACATTCTTGAGCAGAGTGGTCTTTAGCTTCCAAGTGTTTGAATTTCTGCCAAATTTTTTCTTGTGATTGAGTTCCAGTTTTAGAGCATTGTGGTCTGAGAATATGCAGGGAATAATCTCAATCTTTTGGTATCAGTTGAGACCTGATTTGTGACCCAGTATATGGTCTATTCTGGAGAAAGTTCCATGTGCACTTGAGAAGAATGAGTATTCTGTTGTTTTAGGGTGGAATGTTCTGTAAATATCTATGAGGTCCATCTGGTCCAATGTATCATTCAAAGCTCTTGTTTCCTTGTTGATTTTCTGCTTAGATGATGTGTCCATTGCTGAGAGTGGAGTATTGAGGTCTCCTACAATTAATGTATTGTTGTCAATATGACTCTTTATTTTGGTTAACAGTTGGCTTATATAGATGGCTGCTCCCATGTTGGGGGCATAGATATTTACAGTTGTTAGATCTTCTTGTTGGATAGACCCTTTAAGAATGATATAGTGTCCTTTTGTGTCTCTTATTATAGACTTCAGTTTAAACTCTTATTTGTCTGATATAAGAATTGCTACCCCAGCTTTCTTTTGATATCCGCTGGCATGGAAGATGGATCTCCATCCCTTCACTTTCAGTCTGGATGTATCCCTAGGTTCAAAATGAGTCTCTTGTAGACAGCATATGGAGGGATCCTGTCTTTTTATCCAATCTGCGACCCTGTGCCGTTTTATGGGAGCGTTTAGGCCATTCACATTGAGAGTGATTATTGAAAGATATGAATTAATTGTCATCATGTTGCCTGTGAAGACGTTGTTTTTATAGATTGTCCCTGTAAATTTCTGTTGTATAACACACTTGGGGGTCTGTCTCCTTTTATAGAAGCCCCCTTAATATTTCTTGCAGGGCAAGCTTAGTGGTCACATATTCTTTCAGCTTCTGCCAGTCATGGAAGCTCTGCATCTCTCTATCCATTCTAAATGAAAGCCTTGCCGGATAAAGTATTCTTGGCTGCATGTTCTTCTCATTTAGTACCCTGAATATGTCTTGCCAGGCCTTTCTGGCTTGCCAGGTCTCTGTGGATAGGTCTGATGTTATTCTGATGTTCCTCCCTCTGTACGTAAGGAATCTCTTCCCCCTAATTGCCCTTAAGATGGTTTCCTTGGTTCTAAGATTTGCAAGTTTAACTATTACATGCCGGGGTGTTGGCCTGTTTTCCTTGATCTTAGGAGGGGTCCTCTCTACCTCTAGGACTCGAATGTTTGTTTCATTCCCCAGATTAGGGAAGTTCTCAGGTACGATTTGCTCAAATACATCTTCTAGTCCTCTCTCTCTCTCCACTCTGTCCGGGATTCCAATTATTCTGACATTGTAACGCTTCATGGTGTCACTTATTTCTCTGATTCTATTTTCATGGATTCTGAGTTGTTTTTCCCTGGCCTCCTCTTTTCCCTTTTTATCTATTACATTGTCTTCCAGGTCGCTTATTCTCTCTTCTGTCTCAGTTACCCTAGCTGTTAGATTATCTAGATTGGATTGGATCTCATTGATAGCATTTTTAAGTTCTGCCAATTCACCTTTTATTTCTGCCCTTAGAGACTCTATGTTGCCATTAATTGATTTCTCCATTCTAGCCATTGTCTTCACAATTGCTAGCCTGAATTCCATCTCCGACATCTTGGTTATATCTGCATCCATTTGTAAATCTGCAGCAGAAGTCATAATCTCTGAGTCTTTTCTGTTTTGGGGGCTCCTCCTCTTAGTCATTCTGGTGATGGGTGTTTGAGGGAATGTATAGAGTCCAAATTATTGACCAGAACCCAAGCAAGATGCACCTGTTTTCTTTGGACCTTAGGGTTGCTGGCCTCTTGTTTTCCCAGCCTGTCTTCTGTGGGAGCGGCCTGCTGCGCTGTTACTCAGGCAACCCTGTTTGGGCGGAGTTGCCCTGCACCCCTGTGGCGGGGGATGGGCTCAGTGTGAATCAGTCTTCGGAGCTTTTGTTCTCTGGTGCATTTCCCTGGCAGCTTTCCGTGTCTCTTCCACGAGTCAGAGCAGAAGAGACCGCTTCCAACCCTCTGCCTCAGAGCAGAGAGACCGCAATCTGTTCTTCAGTGAGCCCTCCAGGCCACACTGTCTCCGTTTCTGTCCGTGCTGCTATAAACTGCAGCGTCCTGGGTTGTGCGCCCCTCTGCAGCGCCCCCAGTCCTGCCTCCAGGTCGGGCCACCTCTCTGCCCTTTGCGCTTCTAAAACCGCCAGCCTTCCCAGTTCGCGCGCACTTGACTCCGCTGCTCCGGGTTTCCGTCCCGGGGACTGCAGTTCACATGAGCGGGACTCGGCCGCTCCGGGTTTCCACCCCGGGGGCTGCAGTTCACTGGCGGGACCCCGGCGATCCGGGTTTCCGTCCCTGGGGCTGCAGTTCGCGTGCGCGCAACCCCGACGACCCCAGCGCTCTGGTCTTCCACCCCGGGGGCTGCCCTATAGTCCTCTCCCCGACGCTACTGGTCAGCGAGTCTGTGCCCCATCCGCAGCGCACGAGGCTATCACTCACCAGTGGTGTAGGATCCCCTTGGCCAGGCACCCTCCTGCCTCCATTTCTCCTCTGATATCTGCCCGCAGAATCATGGCTCTCCGTTTCGTACCTCAAAACCAACTGCCTGTGATATTCTGTTTGTAGAGATCCAGATCTTCTTACATCTCAGGCTGGTTTTGTGGGTGCTCAGTGTGGTCTGGTAGATATCCAGCTCAATTCCAGGGACCAGCTGAAATAGGGTCCCCTACTCCTTTGCCATCTTTCCCCCTGTTCTGTAGTTTCTAGAGTATAGATCCTCTATCTCTTTGGTTAGGTTTATTCCTAGGTATCTTATGGTTTTTGGTGCAATTGTAAATGGAATTGTTTCCTTAATTTCTCTTTCTACAGTTACATTCTTAGTATATAGAAAAGCAGGGGGGCGGAGCAAGATGGCGGAGGAGTAGGAGACCTGGATTTCGTCTCCTCTCAGGAATTCAGCTGGATAGAGATCAAACCATTCTGAACACCTACAAACTCAACAGGAGATCGAAGAAAAGAATAGCAACAACTCTCTGAACAGAAAAGCGACCACTTTCTGGAAGGTAGGACGTGCGGAGAGGTGAATCTGAGGCGATATTCGGGAGGATAGACGGCGGGGGAGGGGCCTCCGTCGGCCGCTTCTGGCAAGTGATAGAGCCACGGAGCACAAAATCGGAACTTTTAGAAGTCTGCTCCGCTGAGGGACGTCACTCTGGTGGCGAAGTGGGGGGTGGAACCCTCGCGGGACAGTGTGGTCTCAGGACCCTCGGGGTCACAGAAAGACTGGGGGTGCCTGAGTGCGGCAGAGCTCCCAGGTATCAGAGCGGGGAAGCCGGCTGCAGAGACGGAGCCCAGGCGCGGGCTCTCAGCTCGGGGTTGCTATAAACCGTGATCCGCGGCACAGTTGGGCCACTGCTCCTCCAGCAGGGACCCAACAAGCGGCAGATCCGGGGAGACTCACCTTCTTCCCCTGGGAGGAGAGGTGCGGGAGCGCACCGCTGGGATCTTCTGGGTTTGGAGACTCCACCCGGGGTCGGGTGCCAGATAGAAAGGCGCGGTCACAGGCCGGGTGAGCGCGGAGTGCGGCCAGAGACCGGGGAGACGGGAGTGACTGA
>NW_022589760.1:6067014-6097781 GCF_004348235.1 Phoca vitulina
TTGCTGTTCTTTCTCCAGCTCCTTTAGGTGTAGGGTTAGGTTGTGTATTTGAGACCTTTCTTGTTTCTTAAGAAAGGCTTGTATTGCTATATACTTTCCTCTCAGGACTGCCTTTGCTGTATCCCAAAGATTTTGAACAGTTGTGTTTTCATTTTCATTGGTTTCCATGATTTTTTAAAATTCTTCTTTAATTTCCTGGTTGACCCATTCATCCTTTAGTAGGATGCTCTTTAGCCTCCATGTATTTGAGTTCTTTCTGACTCTCCTCTTGTGATTGAGTTTTAGTTTCAAAGCATTTTGGTCTGAAAATATGCAGGGACTGATCCCAATCTTTTGGTACTGGTTGAGAGCTGATTTGTGACCTAGGATGTGATCTATTCTGGAGAATGTTCCATGGGCACTAGAGAAGAATGTGTATTCTGTTGCTTTGGAATGGAATGTTCTGAATATATCTGTGAAGTCCATTTGGTCCCGTGTGTCATTTAAAGTCTTTATTTCCTTGTTGATCTTTTGCTCAGATGATCTGTCCATTTCAGTGAGGGGGTGTTAAAGTCCCCCACTATTACTGTATTTTTGTCATTGTGTTTCTTTGCTTTTGTTATTAATTGCCTTATATAATTGGCTGCTCCCATGTTAGGGGCATAGATATTTACAATTGTTAGATCTTCTTGTTGGATAGACCCTTTAAGTAGGATATAGTGTCCTTCCTCATCTCTTATTATAGTCTTTGGTTTAAAATCTAATTTGTCTAATATAAGGATTGCCACCCCACCTTTCTTTTGGTGTCCATTAGCATGGTAAATGGTTTTCCACCCCCTCATTTTCAATCTGGAGGTGTCTTAGGGTCTAAAATGAGTCTCTTGCAGACAGCATATCAATGGGTCTTGTTTTTTTATCCAATCTGATAGCCTGTGTCTTTTGATTGGGGCATTTAGCCCATTTACTTTCAGGGTAACTATTGAACGATATGAATTTAGTGCCATTATATTGCCTGTAAGGTGACTGTTACTCTATATTGTCTGTTTTCCTTTCTGGTTGATGTTGCTTTTAGGCTCTGTCTTTGCTTAGAGGACCCCTTTCAATATTTTTTGTAGAGCTGGTTCGTGTTTGCAAATTCCTTTAGTTTTTGTTTGTCCTGGAAGCTTTTGATCTCTCCTTCTATTTTCAATGACGGCCTAGCTGGATATAGTATTCTTGGCTGCATATTTTTCTCATTTAGTGCTCTGAATATATCATGTCAGTCCTTTCTGGCCTTCCAGGTCTCTGTGGATAAGCCTGTGGCCAATCTAATGTTTCTACCATTGTAGGTTACATATCTCTTGTCCCGAGGTGCTTTCAGGATTTTCTTTTTGTCTCTCAGATTTGTAAGTTTTACTATTAGGTGTCGGGGTATTGACCTATTTTTATTGATTTTGAGGGAGGTTCTCTATGCCTTCTGGATTTTGATGCCTGTTTCCTTCCCCAAATTAGGGAAGTTCTCTGCTATAATTTGCTCCAATATACCTTCTGCTCCTCTCTCTCTTTCTTCTTCTTCTGGGATCCCAGTTATTCTAATGTTGTTTCGTCTTATGGTATCACTTATCTCTCGAATTCTGCCCTCGTGATCCAGTAGTTGTTTATCTCTCTTTTTCTCAGCTTCTTTATTTTCCATCATTTGGCCTTCTATATCACTATTTCTCTCTTCTGCTTCATTTATCCTAGCTGTTAGAGCCTACATTTTTGATTGCACCTCATTAATAGCCTTTTTAATTACAACTTGGTTAGATTTTAGTTCTTTTATTTCTCCAGGAAGGGTTTCTCTAATAACTTCCATGCTTTTTTCAAGCCCATCTAGTATCTTTAAAATCATCATTCTGAACTCTAGTTCTGACATCGTACTAATGTCCGTATTGATTAGGTCCCTGGCAGTTGGTACTGCCTCTTGTTCTTTTTGTTGCAGTGACTTTTTCCATCTTGTCATTTTGTCCAGAGGAGAATAGATGAATGAGAGAACAAAATGCTAACAGGGTAACAACGTCCCCAGAAAATATATACTAAACAAATCAGGAAACACCTGAAACTGGGGGGAAAGAAAGGGAAAGAAAGAAAAAGCAAAAAAAAAAGAAAGAAAAAGATAAAGACTAACAAAAACAAAACAAAAGAAAAAAAAAAACAGAATATGATCAAATATGATCAGGCTGCTGCATAGATCAGTGCCATACACGAGATTTTGGGAGTATTTTGGTCTGTTAGAAGAAAGTGCTTCCCAAAATTTTAAAGAAAGAAAAACTTATATATGTACAAAAATAAGGGTTAATAGGATGAAGGGATGGACTATGACTGTAAAGATGAAAATTATAAAAGATTTTATAAAAGGAATTGATAAGATAAGAGGTTGGTTGACAAAAGAAAGAAGAGGATTTAAAAAAAAAAGGGAGAGGATGTGAACAAAGCCATACACTAGAGATTTAGGGTATATTTTGATGTGTTAGAAGAAACTGTATCTCAAAATTTTAAAGAGAGAACAACTTATATATATATACCAAAAATAAGGGTAACTACTATGAAGGGATAGAATATGCCTCTAAAAATGAAAATAAAAAGTATTTTTTTAAAAAAGAGATTGATAAGATATTGGTTGAAAAAGAGAAAACTAAAAATAAAAAAAAAGACAGTTAAAAAAATTAACTTTGAAAGACTAATGAATCATGGTAAAAAAGCCATGAATTCTATGGCAGTATTCCCCTAGCACTGGAGTTCTGCCGTTCTGATTGATAGGTAAACTTGATCTTGGCTGGCTGTTCTTGCTGATCTTCTGGGGGAGGGGCCTGTTGCCGTGGTTCCCATATGTCTTTGCCGGAGCGGAATTTCCCCACCCTTGCCCGGTCCGGGCTAAGTAATCTGCTCGGGTTTGCTCTCGGGAGCTTTTGTTCCCTGCAAACTTTCCGTGCAGCTTTGGAGGACGAGAGTGAAAATGGCAGCCTCCCAATCTCTGCGCCGGAGGAGCTGAGAACTCAGGACCCCACTCCTCAGTGAGCCCCCAGAGAAAAGCAGTCAATCACTCCCGTCTCCCCCATCTCTGGCCGTACTCCGTGCTCAACCTGGCCTGTGACCAAGCATTTCTATCTCTGGCACCCCACTCGGTATGGAGTCTCCAGACCCAGCAGATTCCTGCGGTGTCCTCCCACACTTCTCCTCCCAGGGGAGGAAAGGGAGTCTCCCCAGATCTGCCACTTGTTGGGTCCCTGCTGGAAGAGCAGTGGCCCGACTGTGCCGTGGATCACAGTTTATGGCAACCCCAAGCTGAGAGCCCACTTCTTGGCTCCATCTCTGCAGCCGGCTTCCCTGCTCCGATACCTGGGAGCTCTGCCGCACTCAGGCACCCCCAGTCTTTCTGTGACCCCAAGGGTCCTGAGACCACACTGTTCCAGAGAGGGTTCCACCCCCGCTTAGCCACTGGAGTGACATCCCTCAGCGGAGCAGATTTCTAAAAGTTCCGATTTTGTGCTCCGCTGCTCTATCACTTGCCGGAAGTGGCCGACGGAGGCCCCCTCCCCTGCCATCTATCCTCCCGCATATTGCCTCAGATTCACTTCTCCGCACGTCCTACATTCCAGAAAGTGGTCGTTTTTCTGTTCAGAGGGTTGTTGCTATTCCTTTCTTCGATCTCCTGTTGAGTTCGTAGGTGTTCAGAATTGTTTGATCCCTATCCGGCTGAATTCCTGGGACCAGACAAAATCCGGGTCTCCTACTTCTCCGCCATCTTGCTCTGTCCCCTTATTAATGTTTTCTAAAATGAGGTATTAAGGGAATGTCCTTAAATCATGGACATTATCTGACTAAACATTTGTTGAGAGCTAGATAGTTTAGAATTGTGCCTTTTTAAACCAATTTTTTCTTGTATCTGTGAACTCTTTTTATGTATTTGTCTTATTTCTTTACAAGGACTTAAAGGAGTGAGAGCATAGTTCCATTATCTTTTCTAGTCCCCATGGGCTATGCAGTTGGTATACACATACTATGTACTTGATAAATGTTGTTTGCATGAATGAATAACCTGATGAATCTATGTTTTCTTTATGCATATTGGTGTCTGTTTTAATCAAGACAGGTAGTTATCTTAAGGAAATCAGAAGACCAAGGCTTCCATGGTCTACTCTATTTGTTACTCTCCATATGGAAGGGTTCTTCCAATATCTTACTTCCAATATCATTTTCTCTTATTCTTTTTGTTCTGAGATTTCTTTTCTATCCTTTTTCTTATGTTTGTACTTCATCATAAAATAAAAAAAAATTTACATCTCTAAAAGGCATCCTCTAATTTCTTCTTATCCTTTCTAAATTTGGTTACCAAAATACTGCATGTTTTGCTATCATAAGGTAGTAATTTTATTTAAAAATAGCATTAGGGCACCTGGGTGACTCAGTCAGTTATGCGTCTGCCTTTGCCTCAGGTCATGATCCCAGGGTCCTGGAATCGAGTCCTGCATCAGGCTCCCTGCTCAGTGGGGAGTCTGCTTCTCCCTCTGCCCCTTCCCCCTGCTTGTGCTCTCTCTTGAAAAAATAAACAAATAAAATCTTTAAAAATAGCATTAAATATATTTTTTGGCAACTGTCTTTAAACATTTTAGTAGCCTGCGACTATATTGAATGTGTGAGTTAATGAATGAGTGGATCTTGAATTTGACTTCTAAACATTAGGACAAGGTTTATGGAAGTGTCTGGCTGGCCTTCTATCTTAGAGGAATCCAAATGCTACAGTATACTTTTTCCTTTTTTCTAATTTAAGTAGAAGAAAAGACTTCTTTACCGTTTATTTTAGCTCCATGAAGGCAAAGACAATGGCTTTCATCTCCATTATCCAGAAGAGTGCTTTAAATATAATAGATCCTCAATGAATATTTTTAGAGAGGAACAAATGCAAATGAAGGTAACATGACCAAGTAACCACACTGACCTTCTAGTTGTTCCTCAAACCTGCTAATTAATTTCCCATCTCAGGCCTATTTCCTCTGCTCTGAATGCCCTAGATACCTATGAGATTAATTCCATCACTTTATTTAGGACTATGTTAAAATGTTGCTTATTTAGAAAAGTTTTCTCTCTACACTTATTGAAACAGTCTACCCTCAACTACCTCAACCCAAGTGCTCTTATCCTGCTTCACTTTTTCTTACTATGAAAGAAATATTTACTATTACTATGCACATATTACTATGCAATTGTATTATGTCATTATGTGTTTGATGTTTTGTCTCTCTTTTTTCCCCCTCATCCATTGCCACTATAGAATGTGAAATCCATTAGTCCTAGGACTATATCATTCCAGGGTCTCATCAAGAAACAGAAATCCTTGCAGATGGTTCAAATAAAGAGACTTTAAAGGATTAATTCCAGCAGTATGGGCAGGGTTATAAGGATAAACAAAGTAATTTTTTCTTTTATTTTAATTCCAGTATAGTTACCATACAGTGTTATATTAGTCATATTATTTTCAGGTGTACACTTCCATATATCACCCAGTGCTCATCATGACAAGTGCACTCTTTAATCCCCATCACCTCTATTTCACCCATCTCCTCACCCACCTCCCCTGTGGTAAACAAAGTATACTGAAACTAAACTTGAAAGAACAAGAGGAAGAAAGAATGTTAGTAAAGCCCAGTGAGATCTGGGTCTGGGAAGGAGGGATTGTTTGAAAGAAGATGTAGTCTTGGAAGAACTCAACTACTGACACAAAAAGACATAACCTTGGAAGTCAGGAGGAGCAGAGGAAGTTTCAAATTCTCTCTTTCCATACTCCAATCTCATATCAGTGCAGGTATTGTTAAAACTGGAGCAGAAGCCAACTGACAAGGAGCCCACGTGGAACAGTTCTTAGAGGTCAGCCTCTTGGGGAACAGGGCAGACTAGAGAAGGGTGGAGAATGAATCCTGTAAGGGAAAAAGAAGAAATAGCACAGGTGTATTTGGCTCCCTGCTGTGTCTTCATACCCAGAACAGTTATAGTACACTTTAGGTACCCAATAATTTTTGTTGTTGTTGTTGTTTCTGTTTTTTAACATTTTTTTATTATGTTATGTTAATCACCATACATTACATAATTAGTTTTTGATGTAGTGTTCCATGATTCATTGTTTGCGTATAACACCCAGTGCTCCATTCAATGCATGCCCTCTTTAATACCCATCACCAGGCTAACCCATCCCCTCACCCCCCTCCCCTCTAGAACCCTCAGTTTGTTTCTCAGAGTCCATAGTCTCTCCTGGTTCGTCTCCCCCTCCAATTTCCCCCCCTTCATTTTTCCCTTCCTACTATCTTCTTTTTTTTTTTTTTTTATCATATAATGTATTATTTGTTTCAGAGGTACAGGTCATTTTTATTAAATAAGATAATCAATGGTAGTGGAGGGTCAGGAGAAAAAAAAAAAACTGTAGTATTGATCCAGGATATTATCATATAGGGTCTCGAATCTTATTTTGGGGAGAGGGTAGTTGTCCAAGGCTTATGTTTGGAGAAATTCACAGGTAGCTACCCTGAAAGGAATGACATTCAGTGTCTTTTGTTTAACATCTCAATCTAGTAACCACTTAGGTTGTAATTATGGGTTAGATCTTAATATTCAAAGATCCTGGGAGAAATTTTCCAGTAGGACAGTTTGATAAGTAGATGTTTGTGTTCCTCAGAGTAAAAGACACTAGACAATAGCTATGGAATTATTTTATTATTATACAAGGTAAGCAAAAACGATATAATGACATCACTGATTAATTAGCTTTAACTTCTAGCTTGATTCATGCAGATCCATGGAGATGAGCAGCATAAATAGAGAACATAGGTATATCTATGATCTCAGCTCTGTGTTGTGTATCTCTACTTCGTTCATTCTGTTTTATTACAAGATTATTCTGACACCAATGTGAGTGATAGGTTAGAAGAGGGTGTCCTTTACTGAAATAGGGGAATCAGGAGAAGGATCAAGTATTAGAGGGAAGATGATGACTTTAGTTTGGACATGAGTCTGAGTCTGAGGTACCTATTGGACACCCAAGTGTCAGTATCTTGCTGCAATTAGAATACATGGGTCTGAATCTGAAGTAAAAAGACTAAAAATTATTTGTACACAGGTGGTAGTTGAAATCATGAGAGAGGATAATATCACCTAGGAAGGCCTTGCAACATGAGAAGAAACAAAAGCTCCTTGGATCTATTCCCTTCATCATCTCTGAACAAACCAGGAACCAGAATGCTGTGTACCTAGTGTCTGCACTGAGTGTGTGGGTTTGGGATTAAGTGTTTTGCAGCCTGTAGAGCATGGAGCTCAAGGTGACCTGAGAAGCAGTATCAGAGGATGAAACTGAAATAGTAAGAGGGACTCAGTTAATACCAGCTAAAAGGTCAATCTGAAGGTGCTAGGCAAAGAGAGAGAATCTGAGCATGAGACAATAATTATGATGAACCCACAGCAGCAGATCAGAGTGTAGTAGTATAATGATAGAGTGTAGAGAGGTTTCCTGACTGCTGGGACATAGCTACCAGGGCCTTTACTAGGGCATCTGTAGTTAAAGTGGAGGGTGGTAAGGGAGCTGTTATGGTGCTGAGCTGACCTAAATAATGACTAAATGATGCAGAGATAGAGCAGTAAGATAATCATTGGTGGAGGATTTTGTCAGAACATTTTCATTGCAGCAGCAGGAACAAAAGCAAACTATAGTAGATTGAGAAGTGATAAAATAGAAAAAAATGGAAGCAACAATTCCAGGTCAGGCTATTCTTTCAAAGACTTCACTTGTAAAGGGAAGAAGTGGCCAGTAACTACAGGAGGAGGCAGGTTCTGGTGAGGAGTTTTGTTTTGTTTGTTTTTAAGAAGAAGGTTTCTTGAGTATATGTGTAGCCTCTGAGCAGTATCTTGAAAATGAGAGAAAGGGGGGAGATGGGGGAGTGGAGAGAGAGAAAAATGAGAATAACAAATATGGAAGGCCTTAAGAATATAAGAAATGGGGTCAAGAACATGGGTGGGAAGACTTGTCTTGAAGCTAAGAAGTGAGATCTTTTCTTCAGAGACTACATTAAAAAGAAGGTGAGGGTGATTGAGTAATAGGTTTTTGGGTATTCAGGTGGGAAGTTGAGGGAGTTGATATTTATTTCTCTTTAAAGAAAAAAGGCTGAGAGTTTTGGTGGTGGTGTTATACACATCACTTTGAGAAAGGTGGTAAAGGTCTAGAGTAGAAGGAGCACATGCAGATTGAGTAGAAGTTCAATGGCTCACATTGAAGAGGTAGAGAGAGACCCTGAGCCTCAATCATTAGGTACTCCCCACACCTGCCCATCCTCCTCATTGCTCAATGCAGTTCCAGAAGCGTCTCTGAGAAATCCTTAGGACTTCTTTGAGCATAGTTTTAAAACTATCAACCTCTTCATTTTGTAAATGAAAGAACAAACCCAGAAGAATGAATTGACTTGTCTGAAGTAGAGTAAGGACTAGAATCCACACCTCCTAATTCCTAGCCAGAACATTTTTTTACTGTATTATACTATACCACTGCTTGTGGACCTTTAATCAATTGCATTGATAGAAGTCTTCAAGAATCTGGAGTTTAGGCTTTATTTTTCCAAAAACATTCACCCTTAGATGATTCCTTTCAAATGTACTTGAAATGTACTTCACATTTCTTATTTGTTAAAGATAAAAGGAAATGTCTTCTTCTACCTACCTTGCAACTAAGTGGGACATGCTTAGAGATCTTTGGAAGGAAGTTCGTTGCATATTCAATATATTACTTGTGAAAACTATAAAGGCTTTTCTGGGGACATTATCAACCAGAACTGGGAATGAAATTTTTGGGGACATTTAAAAATGCTAAATTACTACATGTAATTTTCAGTAACTTTTTTTGAAACCTGGAATTATGTTCCTAAGATTCATCATGTTATTGTGTGTAGCTGTAATTCATTCCTTTTCACTGCTGTGTAATTTTCCACTGTCTGGATATACCACAATTTATTTATTATAGTTTAGGGGTACATGCATATGTGACAAAATTAGAGTATTTTTAAAAAGCAAAGAAATGATTGTTTAAATCAGCATAGTGATGACCTCTTGAGGAGAAACAGGGTATGAGAGTAGAAAGAATCCCCCAGACAGCTTTAACATTGTTAAAAATAATTTATTTCAGGGGTTTCTCAAAGTGTGATCTCAAGGCTGCCATCATCAGCATCACCTAGGGTCTTGTTAGAAATTCACATTTTCAGGTCCTATCCAGACCTATTGAATCAGAAACTTTGAGGGGTGCATCCAGCAATCCATATTGTAACAAAGCTCTCCAAGTGATTCTGATGTATGCTGAAGTTTGAGAACCACTGTGGTAGTGTTATGCTTTATGAACACGTAAGCTTCTCTCTCATTCTTTTCTCTCTTTTTCTCCTTTTTTCTCATATTACATAATACAGGATAAAATGAAAACATCTTAGTGTTGACTAACCAGAAATAAAGAGCTGTAAGGATATTTTTTTGCATGCTATTTAGTCAGAAGGGCAAATGGTAGGAAGAAAGGAAAGAGGAAGAATGGAACCATGGAGCAACTCAGGAGGAAGGTGAAGTTTGGATGAGAGAGGATCCTTTTTGTATTATGTTATGATAAGAGTGTAGTTGAAAACAGAGTCACTTTGAAGTATATGTATGTATTTGCATGTATGTGTGCGTGTATGTGTATATGTGTGTGTGTATGTGTGTGTATACTTAGAACAATACCTTGCTTGCAAAGGTGAGCATGCCCCATTGGTAATTTACTCCCCTTTTCTACTTACCCCTGCTTTTGAATAAGTTAGGCCCAGTAGGGAATGACTTACGCTCACTGCAGGACACAACTCCTCTTATTCAAATATATCTTGCTGCCTGGGCCAGGCATTCTAAAATGAAATGAATCTGTGTCATTAGTACTTTGATTCCTTTTTTTTTTTTGGAGCTGCAGTTACCTTTGCAAGCTATCTCTTTTCCCTGCTGCTAGCATCACATATCATCATATTGAAAGTGAACACTCACACAACAGGAAAAAAAAGCATAGTCTATTTATTTTGAAAGAAACCAGTTATTAACTGAACATTTATTCTTAAATGGCTTACTAGTGTTCAGACTACAAAAGGGTCATCTACTCTGAATAGTACCACACAATCTAACAGTTAAAGATATCATTGTTGCACACAGAGGACATGGATGACTTTAACCTGCCAAACCCCTGGGGACACTTAGGGAAGAAATTAATTGTGCAACATACACACCCTAAGGGAAACACCTCAAGGTGTTTTCAAGGACCAGATTAGTTTTATACATGTTTGGGGTTTGTCATTTGCAGCATGTTTTGGACCACAAAGATACCAAAGCAATAGTTTATCTTTTTCACCAGACTTCTATTAAGGGAAATAAAATTCCACAAGACAGTCTTTTGTTATCACCTTGATGAAGTTCTTGCTATTGTACTAAGTTCTTAAGCAGCCCACCTTCCTCCTACATTGCCACACTCCAATCCATGCTTTCTGTCACTGCTAGATTGACCTTTATGAAGTACAGCTTTGATCTTGTCATTAGTCCATAGCTACATCTCTGCCTTTGCTTTGGTGAATTAGAAACCCAGGGTTGACTATGAGCCCCACTCTTAATAATTGTGCTGGATCTTCTTTACACATTTTTGTGCACTAACTTCTCCTGTTATTATTTGACTGTTTTATTATTGTTTTAGCCTTTCACCTTGGTCTCTTTACATATTTTTATCTTATTACATTGTATGTATTGTTGCTTGCCTCAAATTCTTTTTGGAACACGGAAAGGTGAAAATCAGATTCATAATATGGCAAATCATTCTCTTTCTCAGAAGCTTTCAATGCCTCCCTATTTTATACTAAATAAACTCTGAACTTCTTAATCTAGCTGATGTCCCCCATGATGTGGCCTCAACCCACTTTTGCAGTTTTATTGTCCACTTTCCAAGGATATCCACTTTATGGTCCATCAGACTGAATCATTTGCCTTTCTCCAAACTTGCCATGTGTTTTTCCTGCTTCCACACCACTCTGCATGCTGTTACCTCTATCTAGGCTATTTCCTTTCTTATCTCTGCTGTTGAGATCCTCTCTATTAAATTCCATAGCTCTACAGGTACATCTTCCTGAATTCTTCCCTGATCTAGCCACCATTTATAATTTGCCCCACTCTAGAACATTTCCTTTATTGTTCTTATCATATTCTATCTTGTATTTGTACACTTACCTTATACCACCACCTCCTTCATGCCTGGAAGAACTAGAAACTTCTTGAGGGCAGGGGCCATGTCCCATTCATCATTGTATCCTCTCTATAGCATGTGGATCAGTCTGTTGTATACAGTAGTTGCTCAACAAATGTTTGTTGAACAAATTCATATGAATAAAAACAATAAATGCAACTGTATTTCTGTTTGGGTGAGAGATCCCATGTTTTAGCATTGGGATATATGGGCAGAGGCATATAAGACCACACAGTATAACTCATTACCATTACTGGAAAACCAAAAAAAAAAAAAAAAAAAGGGTAGGTTCTGCTGTCACAGGGTTGGAACACTAGTTCTGAAGGATATTTTCCTTCTTTTTTATTTAAAAAGAACATTAGTCCCCAAGGATTGAATAATTTGGGGAAAAGTATCTAATGAACATTGAAAATGTAGTTAGACGTCCACAGAATAAAATATGGACAAATGAGGAACATCATAATGCTAACCTTCAGGCAGAAAATTAGGATACAACTTGTTTGTTCTGAGGTATATTTACTGAAATGGTTAAATGTCTCAATGAGTTGCCCAAACTATCCAAGAAGTCACCAGACACCCTGAATCAGTTTGGAGAATTTGGTAATATGCCCTTAGAGACAGAGACAGGATACAGATGCCCAAAATAAATCTGATAAGTGAGTGCAGCAGAATTCTTAGTATGACAAAATCAGGAAGCAGGGATTTATTGAGTTGAAAACCATAACAGGAAAGCAAAAGACAATGATAATGCTTGATTCTTAAAGTGGATACTGTTAAATAAACATACAAGGATGCCAGAAGTTTAACACGATGCTTATTTTCCTCTTCTTACTTTATTTTTACAAACTATGTTTCCTTTTCATTTTCACTTCTGAGAACTATATTCAGAAAATACCTTTTGTTGACTAGATTCATCATATACTTCATATTTACCTAATTGATTAAAAAAAAGACCACTGAGAAGCAAAAGGGAAAAGGGACAAAGAACATTTCAAGGTAATTATTTTGCATATTTTTGTTTAGGCTTAAAAATAGCATTGAGCATGCTGCTATTGATATATGATTCACTCACTGACCCTCAAAACCAACAGTGTGAATAATCCACAGCTTGCCGGAATCCAGGACTTTTCTATTAAAGTCATTCTTTTTTTTTCCTTTGGCATTGTGTAGCTGCTTTGCTTCACAACAATGGGAATACATTTCCTGCCTTTCTTTTTTCTTTTCATTTTTTAATTCAAAAGTAAGTTTTAGAATTTAACTAAAATTTCTCCATCAAATAAAGTAGGACAGCATATACTTAGGACTATTTTTATGTTTTTATTCATGACCTGGGTTACAGGGGAATGCTAGCTTTGAAGTCTGAAAATAATCCTGTTTGTTCAATTTTTTTTAATGTTTAGGAGATACCAGATTCATTTTTTGCATAATGTAGTAAAGATGCTTAAATTTAATTCCTTACATGCCCCCTATTATTAATGTTCTGAGCAGTAAAATTTATGAGATAAGATTTTATGCATGTGATTGATCACTTTTATATTATAAAAAATAACCTTGCAAACCATTATGTTTTGCCTTAGGTCTTCATAAGCCATCTACACAGAGGCTGTTAAGCAGGAAGAGGTGATGTGACGTGATACATGGACGTAATCAGGTTATATTTTAATTGATGTGGGATTGCAATTCAATTTTTTTCCTACAGTTTTCCCTGCTATAAGCACTTATGTAGTCTCCCTGCCTTAGTGTTTCATTAAACTTCAGTTACCCCCACATCACAACCAGATACATCTTCAAATTCTTCAAATGGATATCACTCCTTTTTAAAAAACTTCGACATCTCCCCATTGTCTGCTGACTCTCTTTAGTCTGGCATTCAAGGCCCTCCATGATTTGGCTCCAATTCATCTTTCTGGCTTTTCCTGTCACTAACAACTCCCTTACATGAACTTAAGTTTTAACCACACACATTCTCTCTCTCTCCTATCTGTCCTTTCCACTGCCACTGCTTTTGCTCTTAGAATACTTTCTACATGGGTCATCCAATCCCTCATTTCTACCTATTTTTTGAGTCCCAGTTTAAATGTTCCATGTTTTATAGTCTTCCTTCTCCCATTTATTATAGTTTTTATATCTTAATTTCTCTCACTATTGTTTCCCCTCACAATAGCTCCTTATTTGCAGGAACTTACCTAATAATCCCATAGCACTGTAGCAGCCTTCCTTGTGCATACTGATTGCCAATAATCCTTTGCAGACTGATGGGAATGAACCGCTGGATCTCTGAAATCTCTCTTAATTACATGTAGATATCTGCACTCTTCTGGCTAAGGGAACTAATGTCGCAGCAACCTTTCTTCCCATAAACTAGGGAAACCAGGTGGCTTGCAGATGATAGTGCTGGTCATCATCAGAGATATAATATTTATTATGTATGGAAATAACATCAAGATATTAATGGAAAACAATAGCTTAGAACAAAGAATTAAGTCTCTGAATCAATAGTTAAAGTTGGCATAGCACAGCAGGATGTAGTTCCCACAGACATTTAAAAGAATGACCAAGCCATCAATTTAGCCCACCAAATTTGGGACTCTGAATGAAACAAAGCCTTCGATACATCAATATAACCACACTGGCAGACCTGAGATAAGAGAGTCTCTTTAGCTTCAAGCAGAATTTGCACAACTCCCAGAATTCAAGCCTCAGGTGCCAATAATAATCAAAATTGTCTAAGGGTTTAACTATCTCCCACTGATAAAAGGTATTATAGTTTGACTCATCATTTAAAAGCAAATGTCCCAGCCACCTGTATAAAGCCTTGAGAGCTCCCCTTTCTGTTTATTTGTTGAGTTAAGTTGGCAGGCTACCACCAGAGGAAAATTGATGTCTATTAGTGCCACAGGTATGAGTTTTGCAATCTCTCTTTCTGAAAAATATCCAGAATGTCACTGTTTTGAAGGCTTGCTTCCCCTTGGAAAAAAAATGTAAATGTGTCCTGCACAAATGTCACACTGACCAGCAAGAACTAAAAGCCTTTTGAGAAATAAACAGAAGTGACAAAAGACTAATTCTTTTGGCATTCTTTATAGGAAAACCATGTTTCTCTCTAAAGAGAAAACTCCAAGAAATTGGTCATTTATGGGTTCCTTACAAGCCCCTCTCTGGGGGGAGGAAGGAAGAGCAACCAAGTTATCTGATATTGTGGGTAGTCTGACTGATATATCTGTCATCCATTGACCTCAGGTGTGACACAGCTGATTTGGCTGGCTACCTTCTTATTCACTGCTCCATGCATGTGTCTTCTAAAGCTGTGCCAAATTATCTGATATTTTAAAAACAACTTCTTGACTCCAATGGCTTTGATTGAAGATCTACAAACTAGGTATAAAGATATTTATTAAGTCCCACATTAAGACCACATTAAGTCCCTAGGCAATTTTGGGGGGCTAAAGAGCTAGAAGATTATTCTAAAAAGTTAAATAATGATAAGTATCTTTTAAAATGACCCACCCATTGTTCATTTAGTGAAGGCTCTTATCCTGGCACAGTCTTAATGAACTTGTGTACTATTTAACTGCCCCACTAGGAGTTTGTCACTCACTATAAATAAAACAAACAATACCCTGTTATTTATTTGATAAAAAAAATCAATACCGTGGACCACCAAGTTGCTTTTCCCACAGTGTGTTTTGTTCACATGAATCAATCAAAATTTGGGGAACATGGGTTAAAAAAATTCAAAGGCTTTTGAATTTAGGACTTCTCAAACCTTTATTCTGTTCCCATATGCTTTGTGAATCTCGAAGAGGAAGCTGGAGTACGCACTGTTTCCCAACTGTGTTTGACCTTAAGACCCATTCCTCAGGCTCACCCAGTGAGACTAGGGTTTTACCCTTTGGTGAATGTGGATGTAGACTGAATACTCATTAACAACAAAATCTGTCAGCTGCATCACTACTGAAGAAGAGTTCACAGAGTGAACTAGCTTTATTTTCTTTGGTGGATAGAACTAGCTCCACTCATTCTAACATTCTGCTCTTGGCTTAAGTAACAGTACAACTAGCATAATCCTGCATATTTCCTCTTTTAGGTCACTCTAAGAAGTTAGTTTCTTTCTATTTAAATAGTACAAAACAACACTGCCCTTATAGAACAATCTTTTCTTGAGTTTCCTTTTAGAGTCTTCACAAAACTAGGATTAAGGAGGGTTGAAATTACATAATTTCTGGAAGGAAAGCTGGGCCTCTACTAATTTGGTAGGCATCATAATTAGAGAGCCTTATCACTTGGGATGGAACAGTAATATTGGATCTAGTGCAAATGGTTCACTCTTTCTTGCTTACTCAATCATTTGGTAAATATTTATTGAGTGTTTACTAGATTTCCAGCACTCTTTTAGGTGTTTGAGGTAGAGCTGTTAACAAAAGTCTCTAAACTCATTGAGCTTATATTCAATAGGGGAAGGAGATAGACAAGAAAATACATTTATGAATAAATTATATGTTTACAGATTGGATAATTAATATGAAGGAACTAAAATAAGGTGATAAGCTGGAGAATGACTAATAAGAGTGAGGAATTCTTTATATTTAAAAAGTGTGATTTATAATTTGTTTCTAATCTCAAATACATTTGCTCTATAATGAAATTCTGTAGTAATAAAACATAATACCTCTCCTTGATTTTCTTTATAAATATATTTGCTGTATAAAGAGGAGGTGACAACTGAACTGATGAAGAGCCAGCTATGTGAAGATATAGAAGATATAGATTTTTAAGTGTATACCATAGGAATCACAAGGACTCTGAGGTAGGGTCTTTGGCTAGTTTTTTTTTTTTTTTAAGATTTTTATTTATTTATTTATTTGACAGAGAGATAGAGAGAGAGCACAAGTAGAGTGGCAGGCAGAGGTAGAGGGAGAAGCAGGATCCCCGCTGAGCAGGGAGCCCGATGCGGGGCTTGATCCCAGGACCCTGGGATCATGACCTGAGCCAAAAGCAGACGCTTAACCGACTGAGCCACCCAGGTGTCCCTGGCTAGTTTTAAGAATAGAAAAAAAGGCCAATGTGACTAGAACATAGTGAGCAAAGAACAAATAATTAGTGTGATTTAATAGATCAGTGGTTCTCAAAGTGTGGTCAGGTAACTTAGTAGTCACACATAGGCTAGCAAACTGTGCTGATGAATTCAAGAAATAAGAGATGGTGTCCTAAGGCACCCAATTTATGCAGGTCCTAATGGCTCCCTGATTATAAACAATCAGGGAGATATTAAATTTAAGTGCAGTGGTTCTCAAAGTATGATTCTTGAGTCAGTAACATCAATATCACCTGGAAACTTGTTAGAAATACATATTCTCAACCCCATCACAAACCTACTGAATCAGAAATTCTGGGGCTGGGGTTCAGCATCCTGTGCTGCAAGAAGCCATCCAGGCAATTCTGATGCCAGAGAGAGTTAGAGAAAGGCCATGCTGGAAATTAAATGAGAGTATGTGTAGGGTAAAATAATGTCATTTTAGAGTGGGAAGTAGTGCCTTCTTTCAATTTAAAAGACTCACTCTTCATCTGTGCCCCTGAATTCATCTTCTACTGGAAAGGACCTAGCTTAAATAACTTATTAATTCTCCCTGACTGTATTATGACTAAACAGGCAGTACTCTTAGGGTTGTACATGAATTATTTCAGTTAATCCTCATAATAACCCTGTGGAATAGGTATTGCTATCATTCCCATTTTATAGATCAGGAAATGGCACAGAGAAGAAACTTGCCCCAGGTGACACAGGTAATAAGAAGAAAGGCATGATTCTGGGCAGTCTGGTTCTACAGCCACATTAATAAGTGCTTTTCTATACTGTGTCTCTCAGTGTACCTGGAACAGTTGGGGTGATTTGATCTGAGATAGCGTTGTTCAAACAATTGCTTTTACTTTTGACTTTAACTAAGTCATTGAGTGATGCTGATAGGGGTCATCTAGTTGACTATTCTAGTCCAAGGCTCTCAGAGGTGAAACAGTTTGGCTTAGATTATATAGCTAGTTAGTGTCACAGCCAAGACTTAAAACCCAGGTCATTCACTTTCAATTTAGTATTAACACATTTCCATTGAAAACAAAACTGGTGATATGACACTAAATACAACAAAGCCAGGCCGTATATCCAGCAGTTTATGTACCTACCAGTTTTCCTTCATCTTGGTATTGTTAGCACAGTGAGCTCTTTTCCTGATTCTGGTGCCCATGGAGGGCCAGAAGATGGGGCCCCCTAGAGAGCATACTGCCATATCTAACAATAAGAGCAAACACTAATCCTTGTGCTCATAGAATTTGTCAGTCTAGGGTGCAAGAAGGGAACATGAGGTTCTATTAGTAATATCGTTCATTGTCAAATACATGAAAACAATTGTACATCAGAAACAAAGCAACTTTTTGCCATTCTTTTCTGTTACCTACATTTTCTGTTTGTTTACTTGCTTAGTTTTGTTTGTAACTGCTCTTCTCATTTTAACTATAGTGAAATTTTACCAACAGAATATATAGAAGTTGATTTTCTATATGTCCTTAAGAAAATTATCCTTTACCCCAGCCCTCTAAGCTTACAATTTTATCACAAAACCTCAGCATTATTACACATAAACTTTCAATTCTGACATAAATATGAAGGTGACCAGTAATTCTGTCTAAACTTTCTGTTCTGCATTTACAAAAGTGTGATGTCTAGTTTAAGTTTTTAATCTCAAATGTGTTTGCTCTATAACAAAAATGTTTAATGATAAAATATACTACCACAGCATGATTTTCTATATCAATATACTAATTACTCCTGTCATTTTCCCTTTATTACAGTGAGCAAATAAAATAAATTAGTAATTCCAAGTTAAAATCTAGTTCTGATAGGCATGATTTTAATTTTCTTTTTTTTTTTGAGCATTAAATTGTTTTTTTATTTTTTTAAAGTTTTTATTTAAATTCCAGTTAGTTAGGATGCAGTGTAATATTAGTTCCAGGTGTACAATATAGTGATTCAACACTTCCATATAATACCTGGTGCTCATCACAAGTGCACTCCTTAATCGCCATCACCCATTTAACCCATCCCCCCACCTACCTCCATTCTGGTAGCCATCAGATTGTTCTCTACAGTTAAGAGTCTGTTTCTTGGTTTGCCCTGCCCTCTCTCCCCACCCCCCACTCATTTGTTTTGTTTCTTAAATTTGACATATGAGTGAAATCATATGGTATTTGTTTTTCTCTGACTGAATTATTTCACTTAGTGTAATACTCTCCAACTCAATCCACATCATTGCAAATGGCAAGAGTTCATTCTTTTCTATGGCCAAGGAATATTCCATATTCCATTCCATATATATCACTTCTTCCTTATCCATTCATCAGTCCCTGGACATTTGGGCAGTTTCCATAATTTGGCTTTTATAGATAATGCTGCTATAACATTGGGGTGCATGTATCGCTTCAAATTAGTATGTTTTATTCTTTGGGTAAATACCTAGTAGTGCAACTGCTGGATCATAAGGTAGTTCTATTTTTAACATTTTGAGGAACTTCCATACTGTTTTCCACAGTGTTTGCACCAGTTTTCATTCCCAACAGTGTAAGAGGGGTCCCCTTTCTCCGCATCCTTGACAACACATGTTGTTTCTTGTGTTGTGGATTTTAGCCATTCTGACAGGTGGGAGGTGGTATCTCCTTGTAGTTTCTATTTGCATTTCCCTGGTGATTAATGATGCTGAGCATCTTTTCATGGGTCTGTTGGCCATCTGTATGTCTTCTTTGGAGAAATGTTTATTCATGTCTTCTGCCCATTTTTAAATTGGATTATTTGTTTTTTAGGATATTGAGTTTTATAAGTTCTTTATATATTTTGGATACCAACCCTTTATCAGATATGTCATTTGTAATTATGTTCTATTCTGTACGTTGCCTTTTAATTTTGTGGACTGTTTCCTTTGCTGGGCAGAAGAATTTTATTTTGATGAAGTCCCAATAGTTTAATTTTTGCTTTTGTTTCCCTTGCCTCTGACACATATCTAGAAAGAAGTTGCTATGGCCAATGTCGAAGAGGTTACTGATTGTGTTCTCCTCTAGGGTTTTTATGGTTTCATGCTTCACATTTAGGTCTTTCATCCATTTTGAACTTATTTTTGTGTATGGTTTAAGAAAATGGTCCAGTTTCATTCTTTTGCATGTGCCTGTCCAGTTTTCCCAACACCACTTGTTGAAGAGATTGTCCTTTCCCCACTGAATATCCTTTCCTGTTTTGTCTAAGATTAATTGATCTTATAATTGATCATATAATTGTGGGTTCATTTCTGGGTATTCTGTTTATTTCTATTGATCTATGTGTCTATTTTTGTGCTGGAACCATGCTGTTTTGATTACTACAGCTTTGTAATATAACTTGAAGTCCAGAATTGTGATATCCCCAGTTTTGCTTTTCTTTTTCAAGGTTGCTTTGGCTATTTGGGTGTCTTTTGTGGTTCCATACAAATTTTAGGATTGTTTGTTCTAGCTTTGTGAAAAATGCTGGTGGTATTCTGATAAGGATTGCATTAAATGTGTAGATTGCTTTGGGTAGTATAGACATTTTAACAATATTTGTTCTTCCAGTCTGTGAGCATGGAATGTCTTTCCATTTCTTTGAGTCATCCTCAATTTTTTCATCAATGTTTCATAGTTTTCAGAGTACAGGTCTTTCACCCCCTTGGGTAGGTTTATTCCTAGGTATCTTGCGGTTTTTGGTGCAATTGTAAATGGCATTGATTCCTTAATTTCTCTTTCTGCTGCATCATTATTGGTGTATAGAAATGCAACAGATTTATTTACATTAATTTTATATCCTGTGAATTTACTGAATTTGCTTATGAGCTTTAGCAGTTTGTGTGTGTGTGTGTGTGTGTGTGTGTGTGTAATCTTTCAGGTTTTCTATATAGAGTACCATGTCATCTGCAAAAGTGAATTTGACTTCTTCCCTGGTGATTTGGATGACTTTTATTTCTTTTTGTTTCTGGTTGCTGTGGCTAGGAGTTCCAGTGCTATGTTAAATAAGAGTGGTGAGAGTGGACATCACTGTCTTGTTCCTGACCGTAGAGGAAAAGCTCTCAGTTTTTCCCCACTGAGGGTGATATTAGCTGTGGGTTTTTTTTTTTTTTTCATATTTGGCCTTTATTATATTGAGGTATGTTCCCTCTAATCCTACTTTGTTGAGTTTTTTTTTTCCATGAATGGATGTTGTACTTTGTCAAAGGCTTTTGTGGGATCTATTAAAATGATCATATTGTTCTTACTTTTCTTTTATTAATATGGTGTATCACATTGATTAATTTGCAAACAGTGAACCACCCTGGCAACCCAGGAATAAATCCCACTTGATCCTGGTGAATGATTTTTTAATGTATTGTTGGATTCAGTTTGCTAGTATTTTACTGAGAATTTTTGCATCCATATTCATCAATGATATTGACCTGTAGTTTTCTTTTTTAGTGGAGTCTGTATCTGGTATTGGTATCAGGATAATGCTGGCCTCATAAAATGAATTTGGAAGTTTTCTTTCCTTTTTATTTTTGGAATAGCTTGAGAAGTAGAAGTAGAACATTTAACTCTTTTTTAAATATTTGGTAAAATTTGCTTGTAATGTCATCTGGCCTTTGACTTTTGTTTATTGGGAGGTTTTTGATACTGATTCAATTTTTTTGCTAGTTATTCGTCTGTTAAAGTCTTCTATTTCTTCCTGTTTCAGTCCATGTGGTCCAGTGTGTCATTCAAAGCCATTGTTTCCTTCTTGATATTCGGTTTAGATGATCTATCCACTGATGTAACTGGTGTATTGAAGTCCCCTATTATTATTGTATTATTATCAATTAGTTCCTTTATGTTTGTTATTAAATGATTTACTTATTTAGGTGCTCCTATGTTGGGTGCATAAATATTTACAATTGTTATATCTTCTTGTTGGATTGTTCCCTTTATTATGATATAGTTCCCCTCTTTGTCTCTTGTTACAAACTTTGTTTTAAAGTCTAGTTTGTCCAATATACGTATCATCCATTTGTGTTATAAATATTTCTCTATCACCTCACTTTCAATCTGCAGGTGTCTTTAGATCTAAAATGGGTCTCTTGTAAGCAGCTTATAGACAGGTCTTTTTTTTTAATCCATTCTGACACCCTATATCTTTTGATTGGAGCATTTAGCCCAGTTACATTCAGAGTAATTATTGACAGATATGGATTTAGTGCCATTTTATTACTTGTTTTATCCTTGTTTCTGAGATTTTCTCTGTTCTTTTCCTGTCTTTGTTACTTTTGGTCTTTCCACTCAAAGAGTTCCCTTGAATATTTCTTGCAGGTTTGGTTTAGTGGTCACGAACTCCTTTAGTTTTTATGTGGGAAACTCTTTGTCTCTCCTTCTATTGAATGATAGCTTTGCTGGGTAGAGTATTTTTGGCTGCAGATTTTTCCTATTCAGGACTCTGAATATATCATGCCACTTTCTTCCAGTTTGCCAAGTTTCTGTTGAGATTTCTGTGGAGATTTCCAGCTAGTCTTATGGGTTTTCCCTTGGAAATTAAAGACATCTTTTCTCTTGCTGATTTTAAGATTTCTTTTTCTTTATCAGTATATTTTGCCAATTTAATTACAATATGTCTTGGTGTTGGTCTGCTTTTGTTGATTTTGATGGGAATTCTCTGTGCCTCCTGGATCTGGATATCTGTTTCTTTCCCCAGATTATGGAAGTTTTCAGCTATGATTTCTTCAAATGTTTTCCGCCCCCTTTTCTCTCTCTTCTTCTCCTGGGACTCCTATATTGGGAATGTTTTACATTTGATGGAGTCACTGAATTCCCTAAGTCTATTCTCATATTCCATAATTCTTTCTCTGTTTTGTTCAGCTTCATTATTTTATATTATTTTGTCTTCTATATCACTAATTCATTCCTCTGCTTCTTCTAGCCTGTTGTTCATTGCATCAAGCATGTTTCCAATCTTGTTTATTACACTCCTCGTCTCTGATTCTTTTTTTTAAAAGATTTTATTTATTTATTTGAGAGAGAGAGATAGAGATAGATAGAGAGAGAGAGCATGAAGAGGGGAGGGGGCAGAGGGAGAGGGAGAAGCAGACTCCCTGCTGATCAGGGAGCCTGATGCAGGGCTGTATCTCAGGACCCGGGCATCATGACCTAAGCAGAAGGCAGACGTTTAACCAACTGAGCCACCCAGGTTCCACTCTGATTCTTTTTTTTAACTCTTTTATCTCTGTGTTAAGGATCTCACTGAAGTCTAGTGAGTATCTTTATGATTGTTGCTTTAAATTCTCCATCAGGGATGTTACTTATATCTGTTTTGCTTAGATATCTGGCTCTGGCCTTGCTTTGTTCTTTCATGGGATAAATTCCTCTGTCTTGGCATTTTGTCTACATCTCTGCCATTTTTTCTGTGTTAGAAAATCCACTTATGTCTCCTGCTCCTGAAAGTAATAGCCTTATGAAGAAGAGGTCATGTATTGTTCATGGCCTCATTCTTCAGGGAGTGCCTCTGGTTTGTGTTGGGTGCAGTCTGCTGTTGTGTGTGGCTGCTCTATCCTTCAGGCCTGTCATCTACAGAGGCTCTCCTTGCCTGCTGTGGCCAGTGTTTAGTCTCTGGCCTGAATGTGGTGAGTCACCTCTACCAGAACTGAAACCCTTATTTATTTCATTTACAATGAATCTTTCCAACACTGTAACTCTGGTATGCCATCTAGGCCAAGTCCTTGACAAGTTAGGCTGTCATACAAAGTTGGCTTTCCTGGGGGGTGACAACTCAGCCAGGCCCCCCCTTCATCTTTACTGAGGGCTTGGACACAGTTGCTCTGAATTCTCAAAGTCTGGCATGATTTTAATTTTAATTGGAATCATTCAAGCTACTTTTGTGGAGGTCTCTTAAAGAATTAATAAGAAATTGGAATGAAATATTTTGTAAATTAGATGTAATTTTAAAATATATTTTCCATTTATTATCAGGCCCCCAAACAACTTATATTTGAATAAAAGTGAAGCATTTTCAAAGTATTTTGGGATGTTTTTAACATAAAATTAATTTTGCTTTTGTCTGTCCCTAAATAGTGTCTATAAGAGGGAAGAATTTTTCCTTAAAATATTCTGAAGGGGAACTCTTACTTGTAGATCTTTCTCAAGTAGTTTCGAGACTAGAGCGTGTGTTGAGAAATAATGCCCACACTTTTAGTAAGGATCTTAGAAGAAGGTATTTTACTCAAATATCAGTTCCCTCTTTTTTCCCTGCTTTGCTTTTAGTAAAATTATGGCTTCCATAAAGAATACCTTAATAATAAATGTGAGTCTTTTTGCTTTAATGCTAGTACTGGGTTTTCTGTTGCAATAAAAGAAAACATTTCTGAACTGTTGTAGTTCCTGACAATGGGTCACAAGCCAGTGCTTTACAATATAGATATTCTGTGTTGCACAATTGGTTTTAAATTAAGAGCTAGTTAGATTTTCAGATAAATTGGTATCCTACTTCCCTGACACAGCATGCTAGCAGCATTACTACAACTTGAAGGGTTACTAGGAAGTGTTTTTACTTTTATCATAGCTGATTAACAACAGATCATATCAGGTTTAGGCAGAAGGTTCACTTATTATTTTTTAAAGGTACACTTCTGTTTCAAGTGGAAAGGGGTTCGAATGCTAAGATTATGTGTCTCTCCAGAAAGCTAAAGGGGCTTCACTTTTTTATTCTATTCATTTTTTGTTACCTGCACATATTCATTTTATTCCATCAAACAACATATAGATGCACAGATACTTATATAGAGACAGCACATATGTTTTTCTCTAATATTTTAGAAGGTGTGCCAGACACTAGGGTGACCAACTGTCTTGGTTTGCCTGGGACTGAGAGCTTTTCCTTGAATGCAATACTTTCCAGTGCCCAAACTGGGAAAGTCTCAGGCAAATTGAGACAGTCATCTGAGTTTAGGAAAGTCGTTCTGATATGATAGTTCAAAAGGTTTATGCTCTACAAAAATTAATTCCAGACTTTAAGGGATGAGATTTGGAAAGATAAGTTAACACTTCTAGCACATAATGAAGTAGTGAAATTCATCTGTTTCAGTCAACAACAGACCTGAGAACTAGTCTGGTGTGAAAGTCAGATGTAACAGGAAAAGTATGAGAAGAGGAGAGTATTAATAATAATCTTGGATTCTATAACTTTATTCTGGGTGTCAGCACTTACTCCAAGTATTAAATAGTGGAGTTTGTATATCAAGCTGAACAATAATGGAAAAGATTATTAAAGATGTTTGCACTATTTATTTTCATCTGCTTAGTGTGCAATAAAACACAATAAGCTGTGAATTATTGTGTAATAGTTACTGAGTTGTGTCATTAGATGTAAGATGGATGGCTGGGATCCAATTAAAAGTACTGCAATTTTCAGTCTATAGAATTATATTATAGTTCTAACAAAAGAAGTGTATATTTCTATGTGAAGTGTAGGATTGAGACCAAGAGTCTTTGGAATTTTAGTTCTCTGATCCAACACAAAGTTATGTGCTTTCAGCCAAGTTGCTTAAACTTAGTACCACGGTTTTCTGATTCTTTGACTTGAGAGGGCAAAAGTTAACTCTCAACTTCTAGGCTGAACAATAAAGTACTGGTCATTTGAAATGAAAATGGGAGAGAAGTCAGCTTTGGTATCAGAAATTAGTTCTATGAATGCATGGTATAGCCACAGTTCTTTCCCCATGTTATTTGTCTGTCAGAAACCAATATGGTTAGTATCAAGAGGAAATTCCTCTGTCTGATTTTCATTATCTGCTCCCAAACTACTCATCAAGTCTTTTTTCCCAGTAGGCGGTATGGCCTGGGAGTCAGCACATGTGTTTTTTTTTAATTTTATTTTATTATGTTATGTTAATCACCATACATTACATCATTAGTTTTTGATGTAGTGTTCCATGATTCATTGTTTGCGTATAACACCCACTGCTCTGTTCAATACATGCCCTCTTTATACCCATCACCAGGCTAACCCATCCCCCCACCCCCCTCCCCTCTAGAACCCTCAGTTTGTTCCTCAGAGTCCATAGTCTCTCTGATTTCCCCCCTCCATTTTTCCGTTCCATCTTTTTTTTTTTTTTTTTAACATATAATGTATTATTTGTTTCAGAGGTACAGGTCTGTGATTCAACAGTCTTACACAATTCACAGTGCTCACCATAGCACATACCCTCCCCAATGTCTATCATACAGCCACCCCATCCCTTGCACCCCCTACCACTCCAGGAACCCTCAGTTTGTTTCCTGAGATTAAGAATTCCTCATATCAGTGAGATCATATGATACATGTCTTTCTCTGATTGACTTATTTCACTTAGCATAATACCCTCTAGTTCCATCCACGTCGTTGCAAATGGCAAGATTTCATTTTTTTGATGGCTGCATAATATTCCATTGTATATATATACCACATCTTCTTTATCCATTCATCTGTTTTTTTTTAAGATTATTTCTTTATTTATTTGAGAGAGAAAGAGAGAGAGAGAGCATGAGCAGGGGGGAAGAGCAGAGGGAGTGGGAGAAGCAGACTCCCTGCTGAGCAGGGAGCCTGATGTGGTGCTTGATTGCAGGACCCTGAGATCATGACCTGAGCCTAAAGTGGACACTTAACTGGCTGAATAACCCAGTCGCCCCAGCACACGTGTTCTGAAACTAGACTGGGTTCAAAGACTTGCTCTATCATTATAAACTCCTTGACCTTTGTTACATTACTTAATCTCTCTGTGCTTCAGTTTCCTCATTTGCAAAATTGGATGATTATTAGTAATATATAACTTATAGGGGTTAATACATGAAAATACTGAGAATAGTGCTTTGCCCAGAGTGTTTGCTATTATTATTATCACTATTGTCATTACTATTATTTCTTAACATGTGCCCTTTGTTCTAGGCTTCATATTTTCTTTAATATCTACATGCCAAGCTGACTTTTTTCTTTATATTTTTGCTTATGTTGAACTCTTTATATGCAACATATTTTTTCCTGCTTGTGCAAATTTTAGCCATTTTTAAAAGACCATTTCAATTCTGGTTTCTTATGTGAGACCTTGGCAAAACTCTCCCTTTGATAAATTCTTTTATAATTACTACTTGGACCAGGCATTTCAGCTTTCAGCTATATGTAGTTTGGTGTATGTTAATGTTCTCTCCTCTGCTGATCTGAAAACTTTTTGATAGTTGGGGCAATGTTTTTCTATTTTATTGTATGTTTCACAGTCTTCAGGATGTTTCTATCTATAAGCATACCCTGGAGATACCACAGGTTTAGTTCTAGACCACTACAATAAAGCAAATACAATAAAGTTAGTTAAATGAATTTTTTGGTTTCCCAGTGCATATAAAAGTTATGTTTACACAATAGTGTAGTCTATTAAGTGTGCAATAGCATTATGTCTAACAAACAATGTACATACCTTAATTTAAAAATACTCTGTTGCTAAAAAATGCAAACCATCATTTGAGCTTTCAGTAAGTTATAATGTTTTTGCTGGTGGGGGGTCTTGCCTTGATGATGGCTGCTGACCGATCAAGGTGGTGGCTGCTGAAAGTTGAGGTAGTTGTGGCAATTTCTTAAACTAAGACAAGAAGCTTACTGCATTGATTGACTCTTCCTTTCATAAACAATTTCTCTGTAGCATGTGATGCTGTTTGATAGCATTTTACACACAGTAGAACTTCTTTCAAAATTGCAATCAGGGACCCGGGTGGCTCAGTCGGTTAAGCGGCTGCTTTCAGCTCAGGTCATGATTCCAGGGTCCTGGGATTGAGTCCCGCATTGGGTTCCCTGCTCAGCCGAGAGTCTGCTTCTCCCTTTCCCTCTTCCCCTCCCTGTTGCTCATGCTCTCTCTCTCACTTGCTCTCTCTCTCTCAAATAAATAAATAAAATCTTTTAAAAAATTGTAGTCAATCCCTTGAAACTCTGCTGCTGCTTTATCAACTAAGTTTATGTCATATTCTACATCCTCTGTTGTCATTTCAACAATCTTCACAGCATCTTCACAGGAGTAGATTCCAATTCCAGAAACCACTTTCTTTGCTCATCCATTAGAAGATACTCCTCATCCATTAAATTTTTTATTGTGAGATAGTAGCAATTCAGTCCCATCTTCAGGCTCCACTTCTAATTCTAGTTCTCTTGCTATTTCTACCCCATCTGCAGTTACTTTCTCCACTTAGTCTTGAACCCCTCAAAGTTATCCATTAGGGTTGGAATCAACCTCTTCTAAACTCCTGTTAATGTTGGTATTTTGACCTTTCCCATGAATCAGATATTCAGCAAACTATGTTGTAAACACAACTGCTCTCACCCAGGTTTTGTTGCTCCATTTATAGAACACAGAAAGAGTAGATTTAGCATAGGATTTTTGGAATGATAAATGAACATTTGTTTCAACTGAAAGTTAGCAGCTGCATTAACCTCTAACAAGAGAGTCAGCCTGTCCTTTGAAGCTTTGAAGCCGACCATTGACTTCATTTCTCTAGCTATGAAAGCCCTAGGTTGCATCTTATTTCAGTATAAGGCTGCTTCATTTACATTGAAATTCTATTGTTTAGTGTAGGCACCTTCATTAATTATCTTAGCTAGATCTAGATCTTCTGAATAACTCACTGCAGCTTCTACATCAGCACTTGCTGCTTCACCTTGCACTTTTATGTTACGGAGATGGCTTCTTCCCTTCAACTTCATGAACCAACCTCTGCCAAATTGAAACTTTTCTTCTGCAGCTTCCTCACTTCTCTCAGCCTACACAGAATTGAACTCTTGCTCTGGGTTAGGCTTTGGCTTAGGGAATGATGTGGCTAGTTTGATCTTTTATCCAGACCATTAAAACATTCTCCATATCAGCAACAAGGCTATTTCACTTCCTTATTGTTCATGTGTTCACTGGAGTAACACTTTTAATTTCCTTCAGGAATTTTTTCTTTGCTTTCACAACTTAGCTAATGGTTTGGTGCAAGAGGCCTAACTTTCAGCCTATCCGGACTTTAGACATGCTTTCCTCACTAAGCTTAATTATTTCAAGCTTTTTATTTAAAGAGAGAGACATGTGACTCTTCCTTTCGCTCGGACATGTAGAAGCCATTGTAGAATTATTAATTGGCCTAATTTCAATGTTGTTGTGTCTCAAGGAATAGGGAGGCCAAAGTAGAGGGAGAGAGAGGGAAATGTCCAGTTGGTGGAGCAGTCAGAACACATACAGCATTTATCGATTAAGTTCAACATCTTACCTGCCCATTTGGGGTGCCCCCCCAAAATTACAGTAGTAACATCAAAGATCACTGATCACAGATCACCATAACAAATTTAGTAATAATAAAAACATTTGAAATGTTAAAAGAATTACCAAAACATGACACAGAGACACAAAGTGAGCAAGTGCTATTGGAAAAATGGTTCTGATAGACTTGCTCTACACAGGGTTGCCACAAACTTTTAATTTGTAAAAAAAAAAAAAAAAAAAGTAGTATCTGTGAAGCACAATAAAATGAAGCATGCCTGTAAATAGTTGGTTGATTCATATCAGGGAACAGATGCCTAAATTTTATCCTTATATTCTCCTACTACTTTTGAGACATAAAGCCATCAGTTAAATTACTTCAAGGATAGGTTTCACAAAATCTTGCTGATTTTACCCTATTTTTTGGCAGCTATGTATTTGTCATAGAATGCCATTTACAGGGAGATATTCTTTCATGTTTGGATTCAGAAAAAATAAAATGTGTTTTTGCATAAAGTTCATACACATCACTATACCATAATTACTAAAATTAGTCCCATGAAAATAAGATGAATTGCGATTTAAAAAAATTGGAAATTTTACCGTACACATCCAGAAATTTTTCACATACACACAAAAGTAGAGAGAATAATATAATCAATTCCATGTAACTATAATCCAATTTTCACAATTATTAACATTTTTCCAATTTTATTTCATCTATCCCACTCATTTCTTTAGCTTGGAATATTTTAAGGCAAGTTCACCTTATTTTATTTATAAATAGTTCAGTGTATAACATTAAGAGTTGAAGAGATATAAAAAATATTTTTAAGAGTGAAAAAATAGTTCTCAATATTGTGCTAAAATCATCAAATCTTTTCTTACAATTGTACAACTTTCATAATACCACTTTGCTCTCCCCCTACCCTAAATATATAAGTAAACTTATAAAAATAGATGTTCCTAGTGGATGACAGGAAATTTATGTGAAACATAAGGGGTATTTTACTGTCTCTTTGAAGTATAACAGGAACCATGCTTTGATAAAAAACACTGCATTACTATTTCAATGTGATAGATTACTATAATAATCAAATGGAAAGTATTTATTTTTTCATTTGAATGTCTTTTCAGCTCTATGATATTTTTGGATACCTTAAATTAAATGTAGAATGGGGTATCCAGGCTCATGACACAATATAGCTCATCAATCTATTTTAATAAGGCAGTTTTTTAGAAATGTTAGACTCTACTGGCTTTAGTAATTTGATGACAATATTTCAGAAGTGACTGTGGTTATTATTCCCTCCTAAACTGATCATAAAGTATATCAGAGATGTTAAGGTCAATGTTTAGATACTTATTTACCTTATTCAGTTTGCAGAGCACTGTCCATACAAATGGTAATCATTGGCTTATAAATGATAGTAAATTATGTTTTGCTGTACTTTTAAAGTTACAGTTTCATAGGACACCAGTTTGAACAATACATAGTTTGTAAATCTTAAAGCAACAGTGTTAAAAATAAATAGGCACATTATGAAAATTGTTAGGGACAGGCATTTTTCTTATAACAAAAGTTTTTTTTTAATTTAATTTAATTTTATTATGTTATGTTAGTTACCATACAAAACATCATTAGTTTTTGATGTAGTGATCCATGATTCATTGTTTTCGTATAACACCCAGTGCTCCATGCAGTACGTACCCTCCTTAATACCCATCACCGTGCTAACCCATCCACCACCCAAAACCCTCAGTTTGTTTCTCAGAGTCCATAGTCTCTCATGGTTCATCTCCACCTCTGATTTCCCCACCTTCATTTTTCTCTTCCTTCTCCTAATGTCCTCCATGGTATTCCTGATGTTCCACAAATAAGTGAATCCATATGATAATTGACTTTCTCTGCTTGACTTATTTCACTTAGCATAATCCCCTCCAGTCCCATCCATGTTGATGTAAAAGTTGGGTATTCATCCTTTCTGATGGCTGAGTATGGACCACATCTTCTTTATCCATTCATCTGTTGAAGGGCATCTCGGCTCTTTCCACAGTTTGGCTATTGCAGACATTGCTGCTATGAACATTGGGGTGCATATGGCCCTTCTTTTCATTACATCTGTGTCTTTGGGGTGAATACCCAGTAGTGCAATTGCTGGGTCATAGGGAAGCTTTATTTTTAATTTTTTGAGGCACCTCCACACTGTTTTCCAAAG
>NW_022589760.1:6098181-6112816 GCF_004348235.1 Phoca vitulina
ATTTGTCAAAGATTATTTGACCATAGAGTTGAGGGTCCATATCTGGGCTCTCTATTCTCCTCCATTGGTCTATATGTCTGCTTTTGTGCCAGTACCATGCTGTCTTGGTGATCACTGCTTTGTAATATAGCTTGAAATCAGGCAACATGATGCTCCCAGCTTTGATTTTCTTTTTTAACATTTCCTTGGTGATTTGGGGTCTTTTCTGATTCCATACAAATTTTAGGATTGTTTGTTCCAGCACTTTGAAAAATGTCGTTGGAATTTTGATTGGGATGGCATTGAAGGTATAGATTGCTCTGGGTAGCATAGACATTTTAACAATGTTTATTCTTCTGATCCATGAGCATGGAATGTTTTTCCATCTTTTTGTGTCTTCTTCAATTTCTTTCATGAGTGTTCTGTAGTTCCTAGAGTATAGATCCTTTACCTCTTTGGTTAGGTTTATTCCGAGGTATCTTATGGTTTTTGGTGCTATTGTAAGTGGAATTGTTTCTCTAATTTCCCTTTCTACAGTTCCGTTGTTAGTGTATAAGAAAGCGACTGATTTCTGTGCATTGATTTTGTATCCTGCCACATTACTGAATTGCTGGATGAGTTCTAGTAATTTGGGGGTGGAGTCCTTTGGGTTTTCCACATAAAGTATCATGTCATCTGCGAGAAGAGAGAGTTTGACTTCTTTGCCAACTTGAATACCTTTTATTTCTTTTTGTTGTCTGATTGTTGTTGCTAGGACTTCTAGTACTATGTTGAACAATAGTGGCAAGAGTGGGCATTCTTGTCGTGTTCCTGATCTTAAGGGAAACGCTCTCAGCTTTTCCCCACTGAGGATGATATTCGCTGTGGTTTTTTCATAGATGGATTTTATGAACTTGAGGAATGTTCCCTCTATCCCTATACTCTGAAGGGTTTTAATCAGGAAAGGATGTTGTATTTTGTCAAATGCTTTTTCTGCATCAATTGAGAGGACCATATGATTCTTCTCTCTCCTCTCATTAATGTGTTCTATCACATTGATTGATTTGCAAATGCTGAACCACCTTTGCATCCCTGGGATAAATCCCACTTGGTTGTGGTGGATGATCCTCCTAATGTATTGTTGGATCCTATTAGCTAGGATTTTGTTGAGGATTTTGGAATCCATATTCATCAGGGATATCAGTCTGAAATTCTCCTTTTTGATGGGGTCTTTGCCTGGTTTGGGGATTAAGGTAATGCTGGCCTCATAGAATGAGTCTGGAAACTTTCCTTCTGTTTCTGTTTTTTGAAACAGCTTCAGGAGAATAGTATTATTTCTTCTTTGAATGTTTGGTAGAATTCCCCAGGGAATCCATCAGGCCCTGGACTCTTGTTTTTTGGGAGGTTTTTTGATCACTGCTTCAATCTCGTTACTGGTTATTGGCCTATTCAGGTTGTCAACTTCTTCCTGTTTCATTCTTGGCAGTTTATACGTTTCCAGAAGGCATCCATTTCTTCCAGGTTGCTTAATTTATTGGCATGTAGTTGTTGATAATAATTTCTAATAATTGTTTCTATTTCCTTGGTGTTAGTCATAATCTCTCCCCTTTCATTTGTAATTTTATTAATTTCGGTCCTTTCTCTTTTCTTTTGGATAAGGCTGGCCAGTGGTTTATCGATTTTATTCTTTCAAAGAACCAGCTTCTAGTTTCGTGGATCTGATCTAGTGTGTTTCTGGTTTCTAATTCATTGATCTCTGCTCTAATCTTAATTATTTCTCTTCTAATGCGTGGCTTAGGCATCATTTGTTGCTTTTTCTCTAGTTCTTTAAGGTGTAAAGTTAGCTGGTGAATTTGGGATTTTTCTATTTTTTTGAGTGAGGCTTGGATGGCTATGCATTTCCCCCTTAGGACCACCTTTGCAGTATCCCATAGGTTTTGGACTGATGTGTTTTAGTTCTCATTGGTTTCCATGAATTGTTTAAGTTCTTCTTTGATTTCCTGGTTGACCCAAACATTCTTGAGCAGAGTGGTCTTTAGCTTCCAAGTGTTTGAATTTCTTCCAAAGTTTTTCTTGTGATTGAATTCCAGTTTTAAAGCATTATGGTCTGAGAATATGTGGAGAATAATCACAATCTTTCGGTATCAGTTGAGACATGATTTGTGACCCAGTATGTGGCCTATTCTGGAGAAAATTCCATGTGCATTCGAGACGAATGAGTATTCTGTTTTTTTAGGGTGGAATGTTCTGTATATATCCATGAGGTCCATGTGGTCCAGTGTGTCATTCAAAGCTCTTGTTTCTTTGTTGATTTTCTGCTTAGATGATCTGTCTGTTGCTGAGAGTGGAGTTTTGAGGTCTCCTACAATTAATGTATTGTTATCAATATGACTCTTTATTTTGGTTAACAGTTGGCTTATGTAGATGGCTGCTCCCATGTTGGGGGCATAGATATTTACAGTGTTAGATCTTCTTGTGGGATAGACCCTTTAAGAATGATATAGTGTCTTTCTGTGTCTCTAACTACAGTCTTTAGTTTAAAATCTAATTTGTCTGATATAAGAATTGCTACCCCAGCTTTCTTTTGAGGTCCATTGGCATGGAAGATGTATATCCATCCCTTCACTTTCAGTCTGGATGTATCTTTAGGTTCAAAATGAGTCCCCTGGAGGCAGCATATGGATAGGTCCTGTCTTTTTTATCCAATCTGCGACCCTGTGCCATTTTATGGGAGTATTTAGGCCATTCACGTTGAGACTGATTATTGAAAATATGAATTTATTGTCATTGCGTTGCCTGTGAAGACGTTGTTTTTATAGATTGTCCCTGTAAATTTCTGTTGTATATCACTTTTGGGGTCTTTCTCTTTTTATAGAATCCCCCTAACTATTTCTTGCAGGGTCGGCTTAGTGGTCACATATTCTTTCAGTTTCTGCCAGTCTTGGAAGCTCTGCATCTCTCCATCCATTCTAAATGAAAGCCTTGACAGATAAAGTATTCTTGGCTGCATGTTCTTCTCGTTTAGTACCCTGAATATGTCTTGACAGGCCTTTCTGGCTTGCCAGGTCTCTGTGGATAGGTCTGACATTATTCTGATGTTCCTCCTTCTATACGTAAAGAATCTCTTCCTCCTAACTGCCCTTAAGATGGTTTCCTTGGGTCTAAGATTTGTGAGTTTTACTATTACATGCTAGGGCATTTGCCTGTTTTCCTTGATCTTGGGAAGGGTCCTCTCTGCCTCTAGAACACGAATGTTTGTTTCATTCCCCAGATTAGGGAAGTTCTCAGCTATGATTTGCTGAAATATATCTTCTAGTCCTCTCTCTCTCTCCACCCCCTCCGGGATTCCAATAATTCTGACATTGGAACGTTTCATGGTGTCACTTATTTCTCTGATTCTGTTTTCATGGATTTTGAGTTGTTTTTTCCCTGGCCTCCTCTTTTTCCCTCTTGTCTATTAATTGGTCTTCTAGATCACTAATTCGTTCTTCTGCCTCGCTTACCCTAGTTGTTAGATTATCTAGATTAGATTAGATCTCATTGATAGTATTTTTAAATTCTGCCAGTTCAGGTTTCATTTCTGCCCTTAGAGACTCTATGTTGCCATTAATCGATTTCTCCATTCTAGCTATTGTCTTTACAATTGCTAGCCTGAATTCCATCTCTGACATCTTGGGTATATCTGCATCCATTTGTAAATCTGCTACATAAGTCATAATCTCTGAGTCTTTCCTATTTTGGGGGTTCCTCCTCCTAGTCATTCTGTTGAGGGGTGGTTGAGGGAATGTATAGAATCCAAATTATTGACCACATCCCAAGCAAGATGCACCTGTTTTCTAGGGACCTTAGGGTTGCTGGCCTCTTGTTTTCCCAGCCTGTCTTCTGGGGGAGGGGCCTGCCACGCTGTTACTCAGGCAACTGTGTTTGGGCAGAGTTGCCCTGCCCCCTGTGGCGGGGGATGGGCTCAGTGAAAACCGGTTTTTTGGGGCTTTTGTTTTCTGGTGGCTTTCTGTGGTGGCTTTCCGCGTCTCTTCCGAGAGTCAGAACAGCAAAGATCATTTCCAACCCTCTGCCTCAGAGCAGAGAGATCGCAGTCTGTTCTTCAGTGAGCTCTCCAGGTCACACTATCTCCATTTCTGTCTGTGGTGTTATAAACTGCAGCATCCTGGGTTGTGCCCCCCTCAACAGTGCTCCCAGTCCTTGCCTCCAGTTCAGGCACGTCTCTGCCCTTTGTGCTTCTAAAACCACCAGCCACTCCTAGTTCGAACGTGCAGCTCTGCCACTCTGGGTTTCAGTCTAGGGGGTGCCCTAAAGTCCTTTCCCCATTGCTACCAGTCTGCGAGTCTGTGCCCCATCCCCAGTGCAGGAGGCTTTTGCTCTCCTGTGTTATTTCACCTTTCCAGGTCCAGTGCTTATGGCAGCTCCCTCCCCCTTCCATTTATCTTCCAATATCTGCCCGTGGAATCACGGCTCTCTGCTTCATACCTCAAAACCAACCGCCTGGGTTATTCTGTTTGTAGAGATCCAGATCTATCTTCTTACATCTCAGGCTGATTTTGTGGGTGTTGAGAGTGGTCTGGTAGATATCCAGGTCAATTCTGGGGACTGGTTGGAATAGGGTTCCCTACTCATCCGCCATCTTTTTCCAATCCCTTATAACAAAAGTTAAATGGTTCTGTTATGTAAATCTGAACAAGACATATATAAGAAATAAAATTTAGAGGTTAAAGTTTAATTATTTTATCCATTATACCTGTAGATTCAAAGTCTATGTTGTTTATACTTATTTCCCTATAGTTGATGTGAACCTGCATAAATAGACATACATACCCCACAAGTGCCATAAATCCATGAAGACAACATTGGCTCTAACTAACTAGGGTGAAATGTACCCGACTGGCTGTCAGTTCTATTTGTAAGTTAGGATTCAGTTAACTCCCATTTTGGAATCTTCTAGGATGAACCAAATAAAAACTTCCCTGTAGGCAATTAAAGCTGAACTAGAAGTCTGTCTTTCAGTGGTCTTTGTTCTGGTATTTTCCTTCACATTCACTGCCTCTCTGTGTATTTTGACTTCGCAGATATTCTTTCCAGTAAACTGTTCATGTCTGTGACTTCATTTGATGTCATTAATTTGTATCAATGCTTAGATGTATTCCTATACTCTTACAAAGTTAACTTTAGGCTTTGAATTTCCTTTTCATTATGTGAATTTGACTAAAGCAGAGTTATCTTTCAAAGTCAAAGAGTTTTATTTAGAAAATTCCTTTGAAATTACTTCTTTATTATAGGGGTGCCTGAGTGGCTCAGTCGTTAAGCGTCTGCCTTCGGCTCAGGTCATGATCCCAGGGTCCTGGGATCGAGCCCCACATCGGGCTCCCTGCTCCGCGGGGAAGCCTGCTTCTCCCTCTCCCCCTCCCCCTGCTTGTGTTCCCTCTCTCGCTGGTCTCTCTCTGTCAAATAAATAAATAAAATCTTTAAAAAAAAAAATAAAAAATGAAATTACTTCTTTATTATAGATTCTAGAATTGCCAGACTATAGCCATTCCTAGAATATAATTCCTAAGAGATTTCTTCCACTGAAGTGAATTATGGGTTACTGGCACATTTTTTTTTTCTTGCATGGTAGATAGAAAAAATAAAGAGGATTTTAACTTCAAATTTGATGAAAAATTGTTTGGTCCGGTGCCCTGAAATTCAGTCTTCAATCAAGGGTACTTTGAGTGAAACAAAAATTAAGGATTATATTCCCTCCCTCATTTTTTCAGGCTCTTGAATATGGTTTTTCTTTTGAAATATTATGAGACTCCACTTTATGGATAATGCTTATCATGAAAATTTAAAACTCAAATGGTATATCCAAGATAAAAATAAAGGCAACAACTCAATAACAGGCTGTCAGAAAGTTAAATTTTATGATTTTATGAGAGTACTTATAAAAATCAACCATGAAGCTATCTGAGCTACACATACAAGACAGGCCTGAGAAAAAATGTCTTTCAGTAAATCTTTTGATCTACAAGTTTTAGGTCACACTTTTTCTATGCTCATAGATGTTAGGTATACTTGAAAGATTGGCTTGAAAATGGATAGTCATTACTAATATGGAAAGCCAAGGCCACGATAGGCAGTAGGTTTATCTTGTGACTAGTACAACCTATGCCAGTCACCTGACTTTACTTAATCTCTATTTTTTCATCAGGAAAATGGGAACAATATTTATAAGTGTGATGGCAAGGTAAATGTAACACATGTGCAAGTGTCATAGAGCAAAATCCCAGCTACTGCCATTGATGAGATGAAGAAGGGGGAAATGGAATGATAAACAGCAGAATGACAGAAGTTATCATGGAATACATACCTATAAGTTATTTTTAAAAAAGCATAGGGTAAAATAGTTAAGGGAGAGTCTTTAAGGTGATGATTTCAAAAGAAATTAATATCTTTTTGGTCTAAACAACAACTACAATAACAAGAAAACTAGAGGACACAAAATATTGGTTTTGTGGCAAAGAAGATCGTAACACCAGGTAGGGAACAGTATTATAATAGGAAATCATCAATGATTTAAAGTTTAACAATAAAGGTACATTCCAGCAAAAAGCAGATAGGAGGCTTTGATTTTCTTGAAAGTAGCAGTATCCACTACATTTAGTTGGTCTTCACATAACCAAACATACTGGTTTGCTGGGAAATTTCTTTTTTAACACTGAAAGTCCCACATCCCAACAAATTCCTCAGTCCTGGTCAAAATGGGCCTGGGTCTGCCTATTTGGTATCCATGAGATTGTCTATGAGTTTGTTAAGATATACAATGAGGAATGGAAGTTAATATGGCTTTCCATTTTCATATTTAAAACTGTAATTTTATTCTTTGACATGCATATTCTCTGGTAATTAAATGTATAATTTTGTATTAAAAGTGTTTCCTGAGTAAGTGGGCACAGTACATCTTGTGATCTATACTGGATGTTTCCAGAAGCACTGGGAGGGGATCATACCATACAAAACTGATGTACAAACAGTGATCTGAAGTTGGTGGAGAAGGATGTTAATAATAAAATGGTATTCTCAGATAAAAAGATATCAAAGTACTCTGTAAATATTAGAAACTAAACACAAGATATTTATATGCTGTCTATTTTTGAGTATGCAAGATCCTATATTGGGGGATGCAGTCTCTCCTTTAAATACTTGGAGCTGAGAAGTTCATAGTACAGTTTATCTCTTGGAGGAAGAAGGAGTATATTGATGAGATACAAACTGGCTATTCACTAAGAAGCTAATGCATAAATTAGTGCTGAAGTGGTAGGTTATAGGGTAATATATCTGAACCCAGAGGCTGAATGTGGAACAGAAATGTTTTTTGTCACTATTCCCTTTCTTTTTTATTTTACTTTATTTTATTTTATTTTATATTTCAAGATTTTATTTAAATTCAAGTTAGTTAACATATAGTGTATTATCAGTTTCAGGGATAGAATTTAGTGGGTTCCCCTTTCTCTGCATCCTTGTTAACATCTGTTCTTTCCTGAGTTGTTAAATTTAGCCATTCTGACCATTGTGAAGTGATATCTCATTGTGGTTTGAATTTGCATTTCCCTCATGATGAGTGATGTCGAGCATTTTTTCATGTGTCTACAAGCCCTTTGTATGTCTTATTTGGAGAAATGTCTGTTCATCTCTTCTGCCCATTTCTTAACTGGATTTTTTACTGTGTGGGGTTGTTTGCTAAATTCTTTATAGATTTTGGATGCTAGCCCTTTTTCCAATATGCCATTTGCAAATATCTTCTCCCATTCCAGTGGTTGCCTTTGAGTTTTGTTGATGGTTTCTTTTGCTGTGCAGAAGCTTTTTATCCTGATGAAGTCCCAATAGTTCATTTTTACTTTTGTTTCACTTGCCTCTGGAGACGTGTTTAGTAAGAAGTTGCTGCAGCTGAGGTCAAAGAAGTTGTTGCCTGTGTTCTCCTCTAGGATTTTGATGGATTTCTGTCTCACATTTAGGTCTTTCATCCATTTTGAATTTATTTTTGTGTATGGTGTAAGAAAGTGGTCCACTTCCATTCTTCTGCATGTGGCTGTCCAATTTTCCCAATACCATTTGTTGAAGAGACTGTCTGTTTTCCATTGGATATCCTTTTCTGCTTTGTTGATTTCTGGATTCTCTATTCTGTTCCATTGATCTATGTGTCTGTTTTGTGCCAGTACCATACTGTCTTGATGATTACAGCTTTGTAATATAGCTTGAAGTGCTGCTTCCAGCTTTGGTTTTCTTTTTCAAGGTTGCTTTGGCTATGTGGGGTCTTTTCTGGCTCCATAGAAATTTTAGAATTGCTTGTTCTAACTCTGTGAAAAATTCTGGTGTTATTTTGATCAGGATTGTGTTGAATGTGTAGATAGCTTTGGGTAGTATAGACATTTTAGACATTTTAACAATATTTGTTCTTCCAATCCATGAACATGGAATATTTTTCCATTTCTTTATGTCTTCCTCAATTTCCTTCATAAGTGTTGTATAGTTTTCAGAGTACAGATCCTTTACTTCTTTGGCTAAGTTTATTCCTAGGTATCTTATGGTTTTTGGTGCAATTGTAAATGGGATCAATTCCTTGATTTCTCTTTCTGCTGCTTCATGATTGATGTATAGAAATGCAACAGACTTCTGCACATTGATTTTATATCCTGTGAGTTTGCTGAATTCCTGTATCAGTTCTAGCAATTTTTTGGTGGAGTCTCTTGGGTATGTACACAGAGTATCATGTTGACTTCTTCCTTGCAGATTTGGATGCCTTTTTTTAAATTGTCTGATTGATGAAGCTAGGACTTTCTGTACTGTTGAACAGTGGTGGTGAGAGTGGAAATCCCTTTCATGTTCCCAAACTTAGGGGAAGAGCTCTCAGTTTTTCCCCATTGAGGATGAAATTAGCTGTGGGTCTTTCATATATGGCCTTTATCATGTTGAAGTATGTTCCCTGTATCCCTGCTTTATTGAGAGTTTTTATCAAGAAAGGATTCTCTATTTTGCCAAATGCTTTTTCTGTATCGATTGAGAAGATCATATAGTTCTTATCCTTACTTTTATTAATGTGCTGTATAATGTTGATTGATTTGCAGATATTCAACCACCCCTGCAGCCCAGGAATCTATTGTCTGCTATAAAAAAAAAAAAAAAGTGTTCAAGATTGGGGAAGATGGCAGCAGAGTAGGAGGTCCCTAGGCTCAACTTGTTCCATGAATACAACTAGATAACTATCAAATCATCCTAAATATTCCAGAAATTGACATGGAGACTGGCAGAATAAACTCCACAACTAACGGTAGAGAGGAGGCCACATAGAAGAAGGTAGGAAGTGTGAAGACACGGTTTAAGAGAGAAACTGATCAAGACTGCTGTGGTGGGGAGGGGGCTTCAGTCATGGAGAAGGCTAAGAGACATGCTGACACAGGGGAGTACATGAGGAAAACAAATTCCCATAACAACTAGCTTGGAAATTGAGAGAGGCCAAATTTTGTGACTTTTGGCAACCAGAAGGGCTAAAATCCTAAAGTTTTAAAGCCCAGTGGGCTTGGCTGGGATAGAGCCTGGAGGGCATTATTCTGCTCTGGAGAGAAGGCAGGCAAAAAACCCATGGACATACAGCATGGAAACAGCAATCTGAAGAGCATGTGGGGCACACAGAAAGGAGGATATTTGCTTGTCTCAGAGCACGTCCCAAGGGGCAACATTCATGGAGAGACTCCTCCAAGAACAAAGGAACTAACAAATGTTAGCACCATTTCCCTCCCTTGTCCAACAGCATAAGCATGGGCCACTTGCCACTTAACTTGCTTAAACCAAGCCCTGCCCCCACTGTCCCCAGGTGGAGCTGCCTTTCCCAGTCATGCTTGCCTCAGTCCCCAGCATGGTGAGCCCCTTGCCCAGAATAGCTCAAACTCCTTCTAACACCATGTTTCCTGATGTGGGAGTTTGCAGAGCCTCAGTTCTGGCACTGTAGTGACAGGTCTCATTTCACAAACAGACCAGAGCACACCTAGTTAAAGGAACCAGGACCAAACACTGCCCAAAAAAGGCAAACAGAGGTTCTGCAGGTGACTGGCCTGAAGGATAAAGTGGCCAGGACACAATAACTGAGCACACACAACAAACATTGGAAACACTCCTGGAAGTGCCAGGCTCTGGGGAACAGGGGGCAAAGCACAGCAGGGTGCTACAGGACCTCTTCTTCATACGTCCATTACCTTCAAGAAGAGAAGATGTAGCTGACTTTTTTAACACACAGAAACAGGCACAGAGACTTAGAAAAATGACAAGAGGGAGAAATTTATCCCAATTGAAAGAACAGGACAAGATCACAGCCAGAGATCTGAGTGAAACAGTTATAAGTAACATGGCTGATAGAGAACTTAAAGCAAAGATCATAAAGATACACACTGGACTTGAGAAGAGAGTGTGAGACATGAGTGAGACCCTTAATACAGAGGTAAGGAATAACATAGCAGAGATAAATGGTACAATAAATCAATGAGAAACACACTTGATGGAATGAACAGCAGGATGGAAGAAGCAGAGGAATGAATTAAAGACCTAGAACACAGAGTATGGAAAGTAATCAAGCTGAATGAAAGAGAAAAAAGAATTATGCAAAATGAGGATAGACTTAGGGAACTCAGTGAGCCCATCAAATGTAATAACATTTGTTTTATTGGTATCCCAGAAGAAGAAGAGATAATAAAAGGGGCAGAAAATTCATTTGAAGAAATAATAGCTGAAAAATTCCCTAATCTGGGGAAGGAAACAGACATCCAGATCCAGAAGGCACAGAGAACTCCCATCAAAATCAGCAAAAGCGGGCCCACAAGAAGACATATTGCAATTAAATTGGCAAAATATAGTGATAAAGGAAAGAAATTTAAAATCAGGAAGACAATAGAAAACAGTTAACTTACAAAGGAAAACTCATAAGGGTAACTGGAGATTTTTCAACAGAAACTTTGCAAGACAGAAGGGAGTGGCATGATATATTCAATGTTCTGAATGGAAAAAATCTGTAGCCAAGAATATTCTATCTAGCAAGGCAATCATTAAGAATAGAAGAGAGAGATAGAGTTTCCCAGTCAAACAAAAACTAAAGGAGTTTGTGACCACTAAACCAGCTCTGCAAGAAATATTAAAAGGGACTCTTTAAGTGAAAGAAGCCCCCAAAAGTGACAGTGTAAAGGTAGGAAACACAAAAGCAGTAAAAATGAATATTTCTGTAAAAAAATCAGTCAAGAAAATGATAAAATAAAAGGATGCAAAACATAACAACATATACCTAAAACGTGGGGAAGTGAGGAGTAAATAATGGGTTAAAACTTAAACAACTTTCAACTTACTATAGATTGCTATATGCAGAAGATGTTATATTCCAACATAATGGTAAAAATATATCAAAAATAACTAATAAATATCAAAGAATAACAAGAAAGAAATTCCAAACTAAAGAAAATCAGCAAACCATGAAAGAGAGAAAAACAAGGATCAGACAAAATCTTCAGAAATAACCACAGAACAAATAATAAAATGAAAATAAGTACATATCTATAAATAAATAGTTTGAATGTAAATATAATAAGCACTCCAATAAAAAGATACTGGGTGACAGAATGGATAAAACAACAAGACCCATCTATATGTTGCTTACAAGAGACACAAGTTAGACCTAAAGAGACCTGCAGATTGAAAGTGAGGGGATCAAGAAACATCTATCACGCAAATAAATGTCAAAAGAAAGCCAGAATAACAATACTTATATCAGATAAAATAGATTTTAAAACAAAGACTATAACAAGAGACAAAGAAGGGCACTATATAATAATAAAGGGGGCAATCCAACAAGAAGATACAACAATTGTAAATATTTATGTGCACAACATAAATACATAAAATACTTAAAATAATACATAATATATAAACACATAAAACAGTTAATAACAAACATAAAGGAACAAATTGATAATAATACAATAATTGTAGGAGACTTTAACACCCCACCTACATCAAGGGACCAATCATCTAAGCAGAAAATTAACAAGGAAACAAATGGCTTTGAATGACACACTGGATCAGATGGATTTAACAGATATATTCAGAACATTCCATCCTAAAACAGCAGAGTACATATTCTTTTCAAGTGCACATGGAACATTCTCTAGAATAGGTCATATATTAGGCTAAAAAATAAGCCTAAACAAATTCAAGATTGAAGTCATTCCATGCATCTTTTCTGACCACAATACTATGAAACTAGAAGTCAACCATAAGAAAAAAATCTGAAAGACCACAAACATATGGAGTTTAAACAACAAGTTACTAAACAATGAATGGGTCACCCAGGAAATAAAAAGAGAGATAAAAAGTACATGGAGACATATGAAAATGAAAAATCAACAATCCAAAACCTTTGGGATGCAGCAAAAGTGGTTCTAAGAGGGAAGTATATAGCAATACAGGCCTACCTCAAGAAGCAAGAAAAATCTCAAATAAACAACCTAACCTTACACCAAAAGGAGCTAGAAAAAGAACAACAAATAAAACCTAAAATCAGTAGAAGGAAGGAAATAATGAAGATTAGAGCAGAAGTAAATGATATAGAAACTAAAGAAACAAAGGACAGATCAATGAAACCAGGAGGTAGTACTTTGAAAGTCAATAAAATTGATAAACCTCCTGTCAGACTTATCAAAAAAAAAAAGAGGAAAGATTCAAATAAATAAAATAACAATGAGATAGGAGAAATAACCAACACAACAGAAATACTAACAATTATAAGAGAATATTATGAAAAAATATATGCCAACAAACTGGAAAACCTGGAAGAAATTGATTAATTCCTAGGAACATATAAACTACCAAAACTGAAACAGGAAGAAATAGAAATTTGAACAGACTGATTACTAGCAAGAAAATTGAATCAGTAGTCAAAAAACACCCAACAAACAAAAGTCCAGCACCAGATGGCCTCACAGGTGAATTCTACCAAACATTTAAAAAGAGGCAATATTTATTCTCAAACTATTCCCAAAAGTAGAAAAGGAAGGAAAACTTCCAAATTCATTCTATGAAGCCAGCATTACCCTGATACCAAAACCAGATAAAGATCCTACTGAAAAGCGGAAGTACAGACCAATATCTCTGATGAACATAGATACAAAAATCCTCCACAAAATACTAGCAAACCAAATCCAACAATATATATAAAAAGTAATTCACTATGATCAGGGTGCCTGGGTGGCTCAGTCAGTTAAGCATCTGACTCTTGATTTCAGCTCAAGTTGTGATCTTGGGGTCTTGAGACCAAGTGCCTCATCAGGCTCCACACTCAGCATGAAGTCAGCTGGAGATTCTCTCTCCCTCTCCCTCTGCCCCTCCCCCCACTCCTGCACACACACTGTCTCTAAATAAACAGATAAATAAAATCATTTAAAAAATCATTCACCATGATCAAGTAGGGTTGATTCCTGTGTTGCAAGGGTGGTTCAATATTCACAAATCAATCAATGTGCTACATCACATCAATAAGAGAAAGTATAAGAACCATATGAACATTTCTTCCACCACAACCAATTAGGATTTATCCCTGGGATGCAAAGGTGGTTCAACATTCGCAAATCAATCAATGTGATAGAACACGTTAATAAGAGGAGAGCGAAGAATCATATGATCCTCTCAACTGATGCAGAAAAAGCATTTGACAAAATACAACATCCTTTCCTGATTAAAACTCTTCAGAGTATAGAGATAGAGGGAACATTCCTCAAGTTCATAAAATCCATCTATGAAAAACCCACAGCGAATATCATCCTCAATGGGGAAAAGCTGAGAGCCTTTCTCTTAAGATCAGGAACACATCAAGGATGCCCACTCTCGCCACTATTGTTCAACATAGTACTAGAAGTCCTAGCAACAGCAATCAGACAACAAAAAGAAATAAAAAGTATTCAAATTGGCAAAGAAGAAGTCAAACTCTCTCTTCTCGCAGATGACATGATACTTTATGTGGAAAACCCAAAAGACTCCACCCCCAAATTACTAGAACTCATATAGCAATTCAGTAATGTGGCAGGATACAATATCAATGCACAGAAATCAGTTGATTTCTTATACACTAACAATGCAACTGTAGAAAGAGAAATTAGATAAACGATTCCATTTACAATAGCACCAAAAACCATAAGATACCTCGGAACAAACCTAACCAAAGAGGTAAAGGATCTATACTCTAGGAACTACAAAACACTCATGAAAGAAATTGAAGAAGACACAAAAAGATGGAAAAATATTCCATGCTCATGGATCGGAAGAATAAACATTGTTAAAATATCTATGCCACCCAGAGCAATCTATACCTTCAGTGCCATCCCAATCAAAATTCCAATGACATTTTTCAAAGTGCTGGAACAAACAATCCTAAAATTTGTGTGAAATCAGAAAAGACCCCGAATCGCCAAGGGAATGTTGAAAAAGAAAAACAAAGCTGGGTGTATCGTGTTGACCGATATCAAGCTATATTACAAAGCAGTGATCACCAAGACAGCATGGTACTGGCACAAAAACAGACATATAGACCAAAGGAAGAGAATAGAGAACCCAGATATGGACCCTCAACTCTATGGTCAAATAATCTTTGACAAAT
>NW_022589760.1:6113216-6136018 GCF_004348235.1 Phoca vitulina
CTTTGGAAAACAGTGTGGAGGTGCCTCAAAAAATTAAAAATAAAGCTACCCTATGATCCCACAATTGCACTACTGGGTATTTGCCCCAAGGACACAGATGTAGTGAAAAGAAGGGCCATATGCACCCCAATGTTCATAGCAGCAATGTCTGCAATAGCCAAACTGTGGAAAGAGCCGAGATGCCTTTCAACAGAAGAATGGATAAAGAAGATGTGGTCCATATATACAATGGAATATTACTCAGCCATCAGAAAGGATGAATACCCAACTTTTACATCAACATGGATGGGACTGGAGAGGATTATGCTAAGTGAAATAAGTCAAGCAGAGAAAGTCAATTATCATATGGTTTCACTTATTTGTGGAACATAAGGAAAGAGACTAGGGATCTGAGAAACAATCTGAGGGTTTTAGAGGGGAGGGCGGTGGGAGGATGGGTTTTCCCAGTAATGGGTATTAAGGAGGGCACGTACTGCATGGAGCACTTGGTGTTATATGAAAACAATGAATCGTGGGTCACTACATCAAAAACTAATGATGTATTGTATGGTGTAACATAACATAATAAAATAAAATTTTAAAAAAAGAAAGAAACAATCCCTTTTACTAGTGCACCAAAAACAATAAAATACCTAGGAATAAACCTAACCAAAGAGGTGAAATACATATACTCCTAAAACTATAAAACAGTGATGAAAGAAATTGAAGAGGACACAGAGAAATAGAAAGACGTTCAATATCATGGATTGGAAGAACAAATATTATTAATTACACATTTAATGCAATTCCTATCAAAATATCAACAGTATTTTTCACAGAGCTAGAACAATTCTAAAATTTGTATGGAACCACAGCAGACCCCAAAGAATCAAAACAATTTTTAAAAAGAAAAGCAAAGGTGGAAGCATCACAATTCTGGACTTCAGGTTATATTATGAAGCTATAGTAATTAAAACACTATGGTAATGGCACAAAAATAGACACATAGATCAATGGAACAAAATAGAAAACCCGGAAATAAACCCACAACTCTATGGTCAATTAATCTTCAACAAAGCAGGAGAGAATGTCCAATGGGAAAAGGACAGTCTCTTCATCAAATGGTGTTGGGAAAAGTGGACACAAGATATGAAAGAATGAAATTGGACCACTTTCTTACACCACACACAAAAATAAGTTCAAAATGGATTAAAGATCTAAATGTGAGACCTGAAACCTTAAAAATCCTAGAAGAGAACACAGGCAGTAACTTCTTTGGCATTGGCTGAAGCAACCATGTCTCCTGAGGCAAGGGAAACAAAAGTAAAAATAAACTATGACTGTCTTATACAAACACTCTGCCAAATACATTAATAATGTAACATTTTTTTCCTGAATTCTCTGAGTGTTTTGTTGGCTTTACTCATGGCAATTTTGTTTTTTTGTTTTTTTAAAGGAAGGGGGAAAGTAACAGTTCTGGAACTTGGAAATATTTGCTACCTAGCAACAGGCTCTCTGACCCTAGGTATTATTGAAAATCAATATGTCTCCCATCTGAAATTTTCCTTTTACCATCCAACTACAAGCTTTCTGCATACAATTTGCCCACTGCTTCATTGGATGTTGGCTTTCTTTAAACTATGGAAAGATCTATATTTCTTGTCTAAGATGTAGATATAACCTTATACAGACTTAGGAATTAATGTTACAGTAGAGAATATGAGCTATAACCATTTTCTCCAGAAAGTACTGCCAATCTTCCTTGGAGTGTGGAAGAGGAAAGCTTCTTGATTTATTCATCAAATAAGTATTCAAAACATGACTACTATTAGCTATTGGGTTTACAACTTCAAAATGTATTTTATAATTTTTTTTGGTAATTACAGATATTATAAAAACATTTAAAGTCAGAAACCAACACCCACTCAAAATTCAGTTTGTCAATTCGGTCAATAAAGGCAATTCTATTTTATAACATAGCATTAAAAAGTGAAAATAGAAATTATATATACATGACATGTATGTTTATGGAGTTTTGTTTATATTTCCCTCCTTATATTTTTAAGACAAGTAAAGATATTCATAAGTTTTCTAGTTTGTAAAAATAGGTGAAAGTAAATTGTAAGCTTCAAAATTGCACTGGTTTTGCTTGACTAAAAGGACATGTCATGAGGCTTGTTTGTAGAAGTCATAAACCAAGTAATTAAACATATAATTAGCAAGATATAAAGTCATCTATTTCATGTCCCTATTGATCAACAATATTTATTAATTCTCCACTGTATGTTAAGCTTTATTGGACATTCCTTTTCAGTTAGAAAATGAACAAAAATGCTTAAATTCAGCTATGGATACCAGATCATTGTGGGTTTAAGAAAACAACAGAACATTGTACTTTCTATAATTTTTCAAATAAAATTTGTGCTACCTTTGGTTAGACTACTAGTGGAGAAGAAAATATGTGAGAACTCAGATTTGGGACCCTCCAGCCTTTCCTGTGACCTGATTAATCTCTTTCTTATGCAGCACCCATTTAAATAATTCACTCACACTAATTTTAGATCTCTAAATTGCCCATACTTTGTGTGTAGAAACTGATTATGATTGTCATATCCATGAAGTGAGAAAGAACTAAGAAACTTCAATTTGAATCTCAAAATTAGTAGGCACAAATTAATTAATTTGAAATCTGTTCATCTCAAAGTAGCTCCAGTGTTAGAATATACATGAATTTATAACATTGTATGATTAACAAAGAAGCCACTAGTGACCACTTTAGGGATTGAAATAACTGAGAAGGGGGAAAAAAGTCCATTCTGTATTATTATAGAAGGTTTAGGTTACCATTAGAGTCAGAGATTATTGAACTGATCATTCAAGGATATAAAAAAAAAGATTTTTGAGCCAAAATCCTGCAAAATATTGCAGTCAGCAGTGGTTCAATGATTTCTTAAGCAAAAACAAGGAATATATATTTAGAATCCAAAATCATGTGTTGAATTATGGTAAGAATTATTAAGAAAATCAGATATCCAATATTACTATCTTAAAATTCTATTTTGCTCTGTGAAATCCTAGCTTTGTGGAGCATTTCTCAAATGAAGTACTGTTTTTAATCTATTTGGGCTGCTATAACAAAACACCACAGACTGGGTAGTTTATAAACAATTGAAATTTATTTCTTACAATTCTTGGAAGTTCAAGATCAGGTTGCCAGCATGGTTGAGTGAGGGCCCTCTTCCACAGACTTCTTGTATCCTTGCTTGGTTGAAGGGGCGAGATCTCTCTGGGGCCTCTATTATAGGAACACTAATCTCATTCATGAAGGCTATGTCCTTAGGTCTTAAGCACCTCCCAAAGGTCTCGTGTACTAATACCCACCTTGGGCATTAGGATTTCAGCATGTGAATTTTGGGGGATATATAAACTTTAGACCATAGTTGTTATGTTTCCAGTCTTCCTGAGAGTTGGTAGCTTCTGAAAGTGGAAAAACAGATATACCAGGATCATGAGCAATGATAAAATTTGTTCCTTAGTTTACTGTTTCTACAATGTACTGCCAAATCTAGACCTTTAGTTAATGTGAGGAAGTCATGCTCCCACCTAGGTAAAGTAATTCATATCTGGTGATGAAAGAGGCCACCTCAACACTGTTTTTCATTTTTTTAAGGGAGGTCTTTATACACTGAAGCCAACTTGGAAAAACAAATACTTTCTCAGTCAGTTATATTTATTTCACCATAGAAATTATTGTAAAGTGAGTGCATAAATAAAGTGAAGTAAAGAAATAGGGCATTTAAATAGATGATCCAGGCAAAAACCAAGGTTATTGGCAGGGCGTGGGGTAGGATGGTATTTTTTTCACAATAAGAAGGAATTATTCAGATTGGATGCTTGTATTGTTCAACTCTTACTTTATATTTGCATTCAGTGTTTTGAATTTTATCCTTTAAATCTGTGTCTCTCAACAAAGATGACAAAAGTTTGTAGTGGTAGGTAACATGATTGTTATGGATTGAATGTCTGTCTCCCTCCCCCATCCCCCACTCATATGTAGAAGCCCTAACCTCCAATGTGATACTATTTGGAGATGGAGCCTTTGGGAGATGATTAGGATTAGATGAGGTCATGAGGGTGAGGCCCTCATGATGAGATTAGTACCCGTTTAAGGTAAGATACTGGAGAACTTGCTCTCTTTCTCTGGGCACACACAAAGAAAAGGTCATGTGAGCACACAGAGAAACAGTGGCTACCTGCAAGCCAAGAAAAGAGGTCTCAGAATGCAACCTACCTTGCCATCACATTGGTCTTGGACTTTCCAGCCTCCAGAACTGTGAGAAATAAATTTTTGTTTAAGCCATCCAGCTTATGGTAGTTTTGTTATGGCAGCCTGAGCTGGCTAAAAAAATGATAGTTTTAAATATGTGTTTTTTTGAATGATGGAGATAATGATGGTATAATGGCTTTCACTGGTTTTGGTGTGTTTCTCCTTCTACAATGATACTGTCTTGTAGTGTTTTAGGAAATAGCTATCCTTGTATGGGTTCCAAACAATTATATGTACCTTATAAAAAATTTTGCTTTATAAAGAAATAGCTTTATAGTTTGATGCCAGTGTATTTGAAATATTTGCATTAAGAAAGAGAAATATTTGCATTCAAGCAGGAGGTACTTTCTCTCAGTTTGTAGTACTTTCTAAGCAAAGTAGGCAATTAAGAATTCTTTAATAGCCATGCCATAATCATAGACTTAAAGAAGGGATAATAATGGTAAAGTCCAGCCCTTCCATTTTACTTCTCCAAGGAAATAAGAATGAATAAAAAAATAATGGTAGCTTCATTACCAAACGACTTTATTTTATTTTATTTTATTTTATTTTTTTATGGTTTCTTACAATTTTTTTTATTATGTTGTGTTAATCACCATACATTTCATCATTAGTTTTTGATGTAGTGCTCCATGATTCATTGTTTGCGTATAACACCCAGTGCTCCATTCAATACGTGCTGTGTTTAATACCCATCACCAGGCTAAACCATCCCCCCATGCCCCTGCCCTCTAGAACCCTCGTTTGTTACTCAGTGTCCATAGTCTCTCCTGGTTCGTCTCCCCCTCCGATTTCCCCCCCTTCATTCTTCTCCTCCTGCTATCTTCTTTTTTTTTTTAACATACAATGTATTATTTGTTTCAGAGGTACAGATCTGTGATTCAACAGTCTTGCACAATTCACAGCACTCACCATAGCACATACCCTCCCCAATGTCTATCACCCAGCCACCCCATCCCTCCCATTCCCCAGTACTCCAGCAACCCTCAGTTTGTTTCCTGAGATTAAGAATTCCTCATATCAGTGAGGTCATATGATACATGTCTTTCTCTGATTGACTTATTTCGCTCAGCATAACACCCTCCAGTTCCATCCACGTCATTGCAAATGGCAAGATGTCATTCCTTTTGATGACTGCATAATATTCCATTGTATATATATATACCACTTCTTCTTTACCCATTCATCTGTTGATGGACATCTTGGCTCTTTCCATAGTTTGGCTATTGTGGACATTGCTGCTATAAACATCGGGGTGCACGTACCCCTTCGGATCCCTACATTTGTATCTTTGGGGTAAATACCCAGTAGTGCAATTGCTGGATCATAGGGTCGCTCTATTTTCAGCATTTTGATGAATCTTCATACTGTTTTTCAGAGTGGCTGCATCAGCTTGCATTCCCACCAACAGTGTAGGAGGGTTCCCCTTTCTCCGCATCCCTGCCAACATCTTTCATTTCCTGACTTATTAATTTTAGCCATTCTGACTGGTGTGAGGTGATATCTCATTGAGGTTTTGATTTGGATTTCCCTGATGCCGAGCAATGTTGAGCACTTTTTCATGTGTCTGTTGGCCATTTGGATGTCTTCTTTGGAAAAAATGTCTGTTCTTGTCTTCTGCCCATTTCTTGATTGGATCATTTGTTCTCTGGGTGTTGAGTTTGATAAGTTCTTTATAGATTTTGGATACTAGCCCTTTATCTGATATGTCATTTGCCAATATCTTCTCCCATTCTGTCGGTTGTCTTTTGGTTTTGTTGACTGTTTCTTTGGCTGTGCAAAAGCTTTTTATCTTGATGAAGTCCCAATAGTTCATTTTTGCCCTTCCCTTGCCTTTGGCGATGTTTCTAGGAAGAAGCTGCTGTGGCTGAGGTTGAAGAGGTTGCTGCCTGTGTTCTCCTTTAGGATTTTGATGGACTCCTGTCTCACATTTAGGTCTTTCAACCATTTTGAGTCTATTTTTCTGTGTGGTGTAAGGAAATGGTCCAGTTTCATTCTTCTGCATGTGGCTGTCCAATTTTCCCAACACCATTTGTTGAAGAGACTGTCTTTTTTCCATGGAACATTTTTTCCTGCTTTGTCGAAGATTAGTTGACCATGGAATTGAGGGTCCATTTCTGGGCTCTCTATTCTGTTCCATTGATCTATGTGTCTGTTTTTGTGCCAGGACCATACTGTCTTGATGATGACAGCTTTGTAATAGAGCTTGAGGTCCGGAATTGTGATGCTGCCAGCTTTCCTTTTCTTTTTCAACATTCCTCTGGCTATTCGAGGTCTTTTCTGGTTCCATACAAATTTTAGGATTATTTGTTCCATTTCTTTGAAAAAAGTGGATGGTATTTTGAGGGGGATTGCATTGAATGTGTAGATTGCTCTAGGTAGCATTGACATCTTCACAATATTTGTTCTTCCAATCCACGAGCATGGAACGTTTTTCCATTTCTTTGTGTCTTCCTCCATTTCTTTCATGAGTATTTTATAGTTTTCTGAGTACAGATTCTTTGCCTCTTTGGTTAGATTTATTCCTAGGTATCTTACAGTTTTGGGTGCAATTGTAAATGGGATCGACTCCTTAATTTCTCTTTCTTCTGTCTTGTTGTTGGTGTAGAGGAAGGCCACTGATTTCTGTGCATTGATTTTATATCCTGCCACTTTACTGAATTCTTATATGAGTTCTAGCAGTTTTGGGGTGGAGTCTTTTGGGTTTTCCACATAAAGTATCATATCATCTGCAAACAGTGAGAGTTTGACTTCTTCTTTGCTGATTTGGATGCCTTTTATTTCTTTTTGTTGTCTGATTGCTGTGGCTAGGACTTCTAATACTATGTTGAATAGCAGTGGTGATAGTGGACATCCCTGCCGTGTTCCTGACCTTAGGGGGAAAGTTCCCAGTTTTTCCCCATTGAGAATGATATTCGCTGTGGGTTTTTCATAGATGGCTTTTATGATACTGAGGTATGTACCCTCTATCCCTATACTCTGAAGAGTTTTGATCAAGAAAGGATGCTATACTTTGTCAAATGCTTTTTCTGCATCCATTGAGTGGATCATATGGTTCTTGTTCTTTCTTTGATTAATGTATTGTATCACATTGATTGATTTGTGATGTTGAACCAAACTTGCAGCCCAGGGATAAATCCCACTTGGTCGTGGTGAATAATCCTTTTAATGTACTGTTGGATCCTATTAGCTAGTATTTTGGTGAGATTTTTTGCATCCATGTTCATGAAGGATATTGGTCTGTAATTCTCCTTTTAGATGGGGTCTTTGGTTTTGGGATCAAGCTAGTGGTGGCCTCATAAAACGAGTTTGGGTGTTTTCCTTCCATTTCTATTTTTTGGAACAGTTTCAGAAGAATAGGTATTAATTCTTTTTTAAATGTTTGTAGAATTCCCTGGGAAGCCATGTTGCCCTGGGCTTTTGTTTTTTGGCAGATTTTTGATTACTGCTTCAATTTCTTTAGTGGTTATAGGTCTGTTCAGGTTTTCTATTTCTTCCTGGTTCAGTTTTGGTAGATGATACATCTGTAGGAATGCATCCATTTCTTCCAGATTATCTAATTTGCTGGCATATCCTTGCTCATAATATGTTCTTATAATTGTTTGTATTTCTTTGGTGTTGGTTGTGATCTCTCCCTTTTCATTCATGATTTTATTTATTTGTGTCATTTCTCTTTTCTTTTTGATAAGTCTGGCCAGGGGTTTATCAATCTTGTTAATTCTTTCAAAGAACCAGCTCCTAGTTTCGTTGATCTGTTCTACTTTTGGTTTCTATTTCATTGATTTCTGCTCTGATCTTTATTATTTCTCTTCTCCTGCTGGGTTTAGGCTTTATTTGCTGTTCTTTCTCCAGCTCCTTTAGGTGTAAGGTTAGGTTGTGTATTTGAGGCCTTTCTTGTTTCTTGAGAAAGGCTTGTATTGCTATATACTTTCCTCTCAGGACTGCCTTTGCTGTATCCCAAAGATTTTGAACAGTTGTGTTTTCATTTTCATTTGTTTCCATGAATTTTTTTAATTCTTCTTTAATTTCCTGGTTGCCCCATTCATTCTTTAATAGGATGTTCGTTAGCCTCCATGTATTTGAGTTCTTTCCGACTTTCCTCTTGTGATTGAGTTCTAGTTTCAAAGCATTTTGGTCTGAAAATATGCAGGGAATGTTCCCAATCTTTTGGTACCAGTTGAGACCTGATTTATGACCTAAGATGTGATCTATTCTGGAGAATGTTCCATGGGCACTAGAGAAGAATGTGTATTCTGTTTCTTTGGAATGGAATGTTCTGAATATATCTGTGAAGTCCATTTGGTCCCGTGTGTCGTCGTAAGTTTTTATTTCCCTGTTGATCTTTTGCTTAGATGATCTGTCCATTTCAGTGAGGGGGTGTTAAAGTCCCCTGCTATTACTGTATTGTTGTCATTGTGTTTCTTTGCTTTTGTTATTAATTGCCTTATATAATTGGCTGCTCCCATGTTAGGGGCATAGATATTTACAATTGTTAGATCTTCTTGTTGGATAGACCCTTTAAGTAGGATATAGTGTCCTTCCTCATCTCTTATTACAGTCTTTGGTTTAAAATCTAATTTGTCTGATATAGGATTGCCACCCCAGTTTTCTTTTGGTGTCCATCAGCACGGGTAAATGGTTTTCCACCCCCTCATGTTCAATCTGGGGGTGTCTTTGGGTCTAAAATGAGTCTCTTGCAGACAGCATATCGATGGATCTTGTTTTTTTATCCAATCTGATAGCCTGTGTCTTTTGATTGGGGCATTTAGCCCATTTACATTCAAGGTAACTATTGAAAGATATGAATTTCGTGCCATTGTATTGCTTATAAGGTGACTGTTACTGTATATTGTCTGTGTTCCTTTCTGGTCTATGTTGTTTTAGGCTCTCTCTTTGCTTAGAGGACCCCTTTCAAGATTTCTTGTAGGGCTGGTTTCGTGTTTGCAAATTCCTTTAGTTTTTGTTTGTCCTGGAAGCTTTTTATCTCTCCTTCTATTTTCAATGACAGGCTAGCTGGATATAGTATTCTTGGCTGCATATTTTTCTCATTTAGTGCTCTGAATATATCATGCCAGTCCTTTCTGGCCTGCCAGGTCTGTGTGGATAAGTCTGTTGCCAATCTAATGTTTCCACCATTGTAGGTTACATATCTCTTCTCCCGAGCTGCTTTCAGGATTTTCTCTTTATTTCTGAGACTCGTAAGTTTTACTATTAGGTGTCGGGGTGTTGACCTATTTTTATTGATTTTTAGGGAGGTTCTCTGTGGCTCCTGGATTTTGATGCCTGTTTCCTTCCCCAAATTAGGGAAATTCTCTCCTATAATTTGCTCCAATATACCTTCTGCCCCTCTCTCTCTTTCTTCTTCTTCTGGGATCCCAATTATTCTAATGTTGTTTCGTCTTATGGTATTGCTTATCTCTCGAATTCTGCCCTCGTGATCCAGTAGTTGTTTATCTCTCTTTTTCTCAGCTTTTTTACTTTCCATCATTTGGTCTTCTATATCACTAATTCACTCTTCTGCCTCATTTATCCTAGCTGTTAGAACCTCCATTTTTTATTGCACCTCATTAATAGCCTTTTTGATTTCAATTTGGTTAGATTTTTATTCTTTTATTTCCCCAGAAAGGGTTTCTCTAATATCTTCCATGCCTTTTTCAAGCCCAGCTAGTATCTTTAAAATCATCATTCTGAACTCTAGTTCTGACATCATACTAATGTCCATATTGATTAGGTCCCTGGCAATCGGTATTGCCTCTTGTTCTTTTTGTTGAGGTGATTTTTTCCATCTTGTCATTTGCCAGAGGAGAACAGATGAATGAGAGAACAAAATGCTAACAGGGTAACAATGTCCCCAGAAAATATACCCTAAACAAATCAGAAAAGACCTGAAACTGGGGGAAAAGAAAGGGAAAGAAAGAAAAAGAAAAAGGTAAAGACAAACAAAAACAAAACTAAAGAAAAAAAACAGAATATGACCAAATATGATCAGGCTGGTGCAGAGATCAGTTCTGCACACTAGATTTGGGGCATATTTTGGTCTGTTAGAAGAAAGTGCCTCCCAAAATTTTAAAGAAATAAAAACTTATATATGTACAAAAATAAGGGTTAATAGGATGAAGAGATGGACTATGACTGTAAAGATGAAAATTATAAAAGATTTTATAAAAGGAATTGATAAGATAAGAAGTTGGTTGAAAAAAGAAAGAAGAGGATTTCAAAAAAATGGGAGAGAATGTGATGAGACGGGAGACTAGAACAAAGCCATACACTAGAGATTTAGGGTATATTTTGATCTGTTAGAAGAAACTGTATCTCAAAATTTTGAAGAGAGAACAACTTATATATATATACCAAAAATAAGGGTAACTACTATGAAGGGATAGAATATGCCTCTAAAAATGAAAAATAAAAAATATTTTTTAAAAAAGGGATTGATAAGATATTGGTTGAAAAAGGGGAAAAAATTTAAAAAAAAAATTAAAAAAAATTAACCTTGAAAAAGTAAAGAATCATGGTAAAAAAGCCATGAATTCTATGTGCAGTATTCCCCTATGGCTGGAGTTCTGCCTTTCTCATTGATCGGTAAACTTGGTCTTGTGTGGGTATTCTAGCTGATCTTCTGGGGGAGGGGCCTGTTGCCGTGGTTCCCAAATGTCTTTGCTGGAGGCGGAATTGCCCCGCCCTTGCCTGGTCCTGACTAAGTAACCTGCTCGGGTTTGCTCTCTGGAGCCTTTGTTCCCTGCAAGGTTTCGGTACAGCTTTGGAGGACAAGAGTGAAAATGGCAGCCTCCCAATCTCTGCCCCGTAAGAGCTGAGAACTTGGGTCCCCACTCCTCAGTGAGCCCCCAGAGAAAAGCAGTCAATCACTCCCGTCTCCCCAGTCTCCGGCCGTGCTCCGTGCCCACCTGGCCTGTGACTGAGGATTTCTATCTCTGGCACATGACCCTGTTTGGAGTCTCCAAACCCAGCAGATCCCTGTGGTGCACTCCCGTGCCACTCCTCCTGGGGGAGGAAGGGGAGTCTCCCCGGATCTGCTGCTTGTTGGGTCCTTGCTGGAGGAGCAGTGGCCCGACTGTGCCGTGGATCACGGTTTATGGCAACCCTGAGCTGAGAGCCTGCTGCTCGGCTCCGTCTCTGCAGCCGGCTTCCCTGTTCCAATACCTGGGAGCTCTGCCACCCTCAGGCACCCCCGTTCTTTCTGTGACCCCGAAGGTCCTGAGACCAAACTGTCCCAGTGAGTGTTCCACCCCCCACTTAGCCACTGGAGCGACGTCCCTCAGTGGAGCAGACTTCCAATAGTTCTGATTTTGTGCTCTGCTGCTCTATCACTTGCCAGAAGCGACCGACAGAGGCCCCCTCCCCCGCCATCTATCCTCCCAAATATCGCCTCGGATTCACTTCTCCACACATCCTACCTTCCAGAAAGTGGTCACTTTTCTGTTCAGAGAATTGTTGCTCTTCTTTTCTTTGATCTCCTGTTGAGTTCATAGGTGTTCAGAATGGTTTGATCCCTATCCAGCTGAATTCCTGGGACCAGACAAAATCCAGGTCTCCTACTCCTCTGCCATCTTGCTCCTCCCTCACCAAATGACATTTTAAAAAATGGTGATGCAAGTAGACCATTAAAAAATAAAGGAAAGATAGAGGCGCCTGGGCGGCTCAGTTGGTTAAACATCTGACTCTTGGTCATGATCCCAGGGTCATGAAATCCAGCCCCAGGTCTGGCTCCGTGCTCAGCAAGGAATCTGCTTGAGATTCTCTCTCCCTCTCTCTCTCTCTCTGCCCCTTCCTCTGTTCACACATTCTTTCTCTCAAATAAGAAAGAAATATTTTTTAAAAAAGATTCTCACTCTCTCCTCTGCCTTTCCCCACTCCCTCTCTAAAAAACACAAAAAAAGGAAAGATACAGAAAGACAAAAAGTATATAGAGAATACTAAAAATGTTTAGGTTTTATATTTATCTTCTTAAGGAAAAATTTATTTAAACTTTGGACCCACCCAGGTTTGGAGCTTCAGAAAAATGTTTGGTCTCACATTATTTTTGAAATGAAAGCTACTGTCTTACTTTTGAACCTACTAAGGGTACCATAATGCATAAACAAATTTGGTAATTGATTGAGCTAGTTTTTTGAGGTATATTCCTTTAATAAAAGGAAATATGTTTAGTAAGAAGGTATATTTGCAAAATGCGTAAGAACTATTTTCTCCCTTTACTAAGCAGAAGGCATATGCCACATATATATCCTTTGAGAATTATTTTGATATGAGTTATGGGAAATAGGAAAATCTTATAGAGTAGAGGATATAACTTTGTAGTAAATCTATAGTTGTCTTATAGCTGTTCATTAAAGCTGTTTTAATTCAAGGATGAATTTAGGATGTAATTTCTGAAAAAAAATCTCAAATTACTATCAAAATGTAATTTGGCCTTTAGAATATGCTACTCTACATTTACACCGTCAAGGAAAAGACATTCTGTGATCCCTATTTAATTTTCCAACCATCTTAATACAATGTGTTGAGTAAGCACTAAGAATTATTATGATTATCATCACCATCACTAGTTGTGTTAAAAGGAAACTTTGGGAGGCATAAGTGACCTTTTGGCAAGGATTACCCACTCTGGAGTGTGTAGTGGATCAGTTTTACTCTCAGCAGTAGGCAAGATTATAATCAATAGAAGTTGCCCATATGGGGTTTAAGAGATACTTCAATAATTAAGTTCACCAGAAAGACATGGAAAGTTTTTAAGATTACTATAAACCACTATTCTGTGAACCTTCTGCAGATTTCATTGACTGCAATGTCTAAATCAGAAGATATAACATTTTTTCTACATGCTCAGCAAAAACTGTTAACTGGTTTTTGTATGTATGTGGTTTAAATAAACATTCACTGAGTGTTTCTCATATTCTACTCAGTAAATATGAAGCAGCACTTTTCTATTTTTGCTAATAGTCATCATCAAAAAGTTTGTCTTTTAAAAAATTTTCCCACATGTTCATGGTTCAGTTAAACATTCTCCGCCCTCTAGGAAATTATAGCTTAAAATAGTATCAATACTTTACCACTTTATGTCTCAGCAACTTTTTGACTAAAGTTCCCAAAAGGCCTTGACTTGATGTTTACAGAAATAAATGTGGGCAATAGATATCAGGGTTTGCAAAGTATAAAAACTGCCTTTCCAGAAAATGGGGCTATCTTTAAGATCCCATAAAGATCTTGTTTATTGTTATCATTTAGGAACAGGACAACGTATCAATTTAGCATATTAGTAAACCTTCAAACAGGAAGGTTAGAAAGACTTGTTTGAGCATCAAAGGAATAACCCAGAATAAATACCTAAATCAGTAATTCTCAAATGTTAATGATGATAGAATAATCTGAGGGTTTACTATAAGGAGAGATTCCAAATTTTCTCAATCTCAGAAAATAAGTATATTTTGGAATGTCTGGGTGGTGGGACCTGGAATCAGTCTTTGTGCTAAATACTCTGGGTGATTCTGATGTATACATGGTTCACTTACAGTGCTTTGTATAATACTGCTCTAAACTGTATGTCCTTAACTTCCACTTTCTTGGTGTGACAGCAAGTGCTTTTCCTTGTAAGAATTTAGAAATTTGGAGAACCAAATGGATTAGATATATAAAACTTCTTATCTTTAAATACATTATTTCACACAGTTCTAACAAGCTTTTGAATTTGATGGATTTCAATCTTCTATCAATATTATTTACTTGGTAACATACAAGTGTAATTCTTCCATAAAATTTCTATCTAAGGAGGTATTTGTGTTTGTCTTCTCTCTCCAAACGGCCTTGATATCAGTTTGTTTAAGTAGCTCATTTCTGAGTAGCCACAATTTCAATGTATTTGCTTATTAAAGGATTTTGTATGTTAGATATAAAAAGTAGCTTTTCGGGTGCCTGGGTGGCTTAGTTGGTTGAGCCACTGCCTTTGGCTCAGGTCATGATCCTGGAGTCCCAGGATCGAGTCTCACATCAGGCTCCCTGCTCAGCGGGGAGTCTGCTTCTCCCTCTGACCCTCCCCCCCCATGCTCTCTCTCTCTCTCATTCTCTCTCTCTCTCAAATAAATAAATAAATAAAATCGTAAAAAAAAAAAAAGTAGCTTTTCTACCATGCAGAGAAAGATATTATAGGTAAATAAAGCAGTATTTGCAGTCTGACAATCAAAGATACCTCAAAGAGTGGGGTATTGCATTAAGTATTTAGCTGCTGGTTATAGATTATAGGAGTCTATTATTTCAACTTGGAGTTGAAGCAAAATATGTTTGAATTTTAAAAAAATAAATCTCAATTTATCCATTGTTGGAAAAAAGGAATATATCACAGCTTGAAGTGATTGCATTAGCAGGGGGAATTTTATTTTTAAAACCTAAAAGACTTTTTTGAATGCTGCTGTTTACTGTATTACAAACAGTTCCTCCTATGAAAACCTTTCTGGGATATTAAAGTCCTGATCCAATCAAAAATGTTCTTGGGGCATCTGGGTGGCTCAGTCTGTTGAACATCCACCTCTTGGTTTTGGCTCAGATCATGATCTCAGGGTCATGAGATCGAGCACTGTGTCAGGCTCTATGCTGAGCAGGGAGTCTGCTTGAGGATTCTCTCTCTCTCTTTCTCCCTCTGCCCTTCCCCCTTCTCTAAAATAAATAAATAAATAAATCTTTAAAGAATATTCTTTATGGTTTCTGGATGATGATATAATTATACTAAGTTGTCAAGAGATTGTTCTTGATTCCCAGAGTAAAATTCCTTTCTTTAGCTACCATAGAATTGACACATTTCATTGTTCATTATTCATCATTAGTTTGCTTCCTCTGCTTTACAGTCTGAGTTCAGAAAAGTCCCCTTTCAGACTACTGCACATGCTTAGGCATTTTGATAATGGCAATGTTATTTTGTATTTTTTATTTATTTTTTAATAGTTTTTTAAAGATTATTTATTTTAGAGAGCGAGAGTAGGGGAGGGATGAGGGAGGGGGAGAGAAAGAATCTCAAGCAGACTCCCTGCCGAGTGCAGAGCCTGACACAGGGATTGATCTGACAACCCTGAGATCACGACCTGAGCTGAAACCAAGAGTTGGATGTTTCACCAGCTGTACCACACAGGTGCCCCTGGTGGCATTGTTTTATTTTTTTGTTTTTCTAACCTAATTAGAGCTTGATCAGTTTATGGTTATTCTAGATAGTCTTCAGAGGTTGAGTCACTTCTCCAATTCCTGTTGTTGTTATTTTGTTTGATTGTTTTTTGTTTATGGCTGGAGAGGTCTTTCTAAAACAAGAACACAACTTACCAAACACAAAAACAATCAGTCAAATCTGCTGGTTTTCTTTAAGAACCTCAATGTTTAATTTATTCATTAAGAAACTTTGCCTTGGGGGGCGCCTGGGTGGCTCAGTCGTTAAGCGTCTGCCTTCGGCTCAGGTCATGATCCCAGAGTCCTGGGATCGAGCCCCACATCGGGCTCCCTACTCCGCGGGAAGCCTGCTTCTCCCTCTCCCACTCCCCCGCTTGTGTTCCCTCTCTCGCTGTCTCTCTCTCTGTCAAATAAATAAATAAAATCTTTAAAAAAAAAAACAACTTTGCTTTGGGGTGCTTGGGTGGCTCAGTCGTTAAGCATCTGCCTTTGGCTCAGGTCATGATCCCAGGGTTCTGGGATTGAGCCCCACATCGGGCTCCCTATTCCACGGGAAGCCTGCTTCGCCCTCTCCCACTCCCCCTGCTTGTGTTCCCTCTCTCGCTGTGTCTCTCTCTGTCAAATAAATAAAATCTTTAAAAAAAATCAACATTTGTGAAAATTGTCTAACACTGTGATTGTCAATCAGCTACTTTTAATTTATGCTTAGCAAATACTATACAAAAGAAGGTACTATATTATGGCATGGGCTTGAGTCTCTGTCAAATAAATAAATAAAATCTTAAAAAAAAGAAACTTTGCCTTGTGTTTTTCCCTCTCTTCCTTTATCTCTTCCTCTTCTTTATGTTTATAAGAAAAACACAAGTAGCTTTGTGCTTTAGTAGGCAGGGCTGAGGGCAGAGTTCTGACTCTGGGAAATGTTTATTCTGAAAAAACACAGGAGATGTTTGTTTGGTCTAACTCATCTAGACTATATCATAAGCCATCTTGGGTAAAAAAAGATGTCTTAAATATTGATGCCTGTCCAGACTAAATTTTACATTTAAAAAACAAATAAGCATGGCCACTGCAACCTCTTAATTAACCAATAAATATTTACCAGTCCACTAATATTTTGATAATCATCTTGCCTTCTAATGATATGCATAAAGTTCATAAACATATTTTTGTTATTTGCCTAACAAATGGTTACTCTTGATAAACAGCCATTTTTAAGCCTTCCCTAGTAACTTGAAAGAATAATGCTAACGAAAAATCAAACTACACTTATTCATGCCAAAGCTGATCATGTCTCTGTGTTGTGGGAAACATGGAAGGAAGGGAAGGCGAGTAATATCCTGACCCTGTTTTTTCTATTTGATCCTATCTTTTCTCTTAAATCTCTATGCATGTCTGCCGGAAATTATGACCCCAGGGTTTCTAATTCCCTGTTCCTGCCTCTGGCTAGCAGCCCAGGGCTACCCCCATACCTTCTCCTCCTTGAAACAAAGAAAGGAAAAACTAGTTGGGCTGCTTTCATGCTATTTTTTTAAACTACTCAGACTAACCCTATTAGAAGTCTCTTTTTATCCACTTATTTGTTAGTCTTCACCCACTATTTATACAGAGTATACTTCCTATAAGTTCAGCAACATGTTAGGTGTAAAGTGGCAGTAGTGGGGGGCTAGAGTGGGGAGCAGGTAGTGCTGACATAGAAAAGGCAAGGAATGAGAAATCTTAAAGAAACAGAAGCCTTTGCTAACTTAAAATCTAACTGGGGGAAAATGACATACCCACGTCAAATACATTGAAGCAATTAAGAAGCAACAGGCAAAAAATAATACAATGTGAACAGTTTATATAAACCGTGACAGGGATGGGAGAGCCCACAAATAACTAATTCAGTTCATCATTTGAGTAGACATATGCTAGAATCTGGAGACAGACATAGACACAGGTAACTTTATTATGAGGTATGTTGTGCTTAGTTTTTAAAATCTAAAAAGTACCATGGGGGAAGTTGTGGAGGGAAGATTTAACTGAGTGAGGGGTACAGGTTCTGCACCCAAATCCAATGTCAGGAGGAGGGGTTAGCGTCATATTCCACAGGTTAAGAGTTTAGTCCCATAAGATTGCCCCACCCCCTTTCACATACCAATCGCAAACGCAGGTTATCACCTGTACTTCTAACTAATGGGCTATAGATGGGAAGTTCTAATGAACCTCTCTTTGGGTTCAATTAACTTGCTAGAATCACTCACAGAGCCCAGAGAAACATTTTACTTACTAGATTACCAGTTTATTATAAAAGGATATAACTCAGGAACAGCCAGATGGAAGAGATGCATAGGGCAAGGTTTGAGGAAAGTGCAGGAAGTTTCCATACCTTCTCTGAGCCCACTACTGTCCCCAAACCTCCATGTATTCATGAACCCAGAAGCTCTCTGAATCCCCTCCTTCTGGGTTTTTATGGAAGCTTCATTATATAGGCATGGTTGATTAAATTATTGGCCATTGGTAACTGATTCATCCTCCAGCTCCTCTCCCCTCCCCAGAAATCAAGAGGTGGGACTGAAAGTTCCAAACCTCTATTTATGGTTGATTTCCTGGCAACCAGCCCTTATCCTTAGGTTCTTTCCAAATAAACCCAGTTATAGTGGAAAGGGGCCTATTATGAATAATAAGACACCCATTTCAACTTTATGACTGAGGAGATTTCAGTAACTGAGAACAAGAGACCAAATGTTATAACAAAAGATACCCCCATTGCTCTTATCACTCAGATAATTCCAAGGGTTTGGGAAGCTGTAAACCAGTAAACATGGATTGGACCTGCGAGTGACTAAAAGCATGGCAATCCATCAAGAGGTTATTGTAATTATCCATGAGAGTTAAAGTGAGAGGCTGGAGTACAGCAGTGGAAAGGAAAAGGGGGAAAGCATCACGTTAATAAATTTAATTAATGCATACCAAACATTTAATTAAAGTAGGAAATACTTAATGGCTTATATTCAAATGACTAATAAAGTTTAAAATTAGTAAGTGCAAAAAGTCAAAACTCACTTCCATAGTAAGCCTGAAAATAAAATTTCTAATGGTTTATTTTCTCCCCTTTAATTCTTGGCTAATTAATTATTTTTCTGTATTATCATTTCCTATCACATAAAACCATGATTCATTTAAAGTGCATTGTTGAGATGTGGTCAAAATACATCAACAGAGACTTCAAATGAAATGACTGTACATTAATTGTACATTAATTGCACCCTCTTTCAACTCTGTACCATAACTAAATTGTTCCTTTGCTATATTTGAACTTAAGGTAATTCTCTTGCATTCATGAATAAAAATGAGATAGAACTGCCATTTGTTGCTTCATGTTTTAGGTGAACCTGGTTGCCTTGGCAGTGGGAATGAATTGATAACTGTATTGGTAATTTTTTTCCAAAGTTATATGAGCTATCATATAAGTCATTACCCTTGGAGTATGAAAGGGCAATTTTTAGTTACTCATTTCTATTTTCTGGTGTTGATCACTCATGATAAACCTAGAGAGACTGAATTTCAAAGGACTGGTCTAATATTTATGAAGTTTAATGCACAGTTACATAGGTGACAAGACATTTGCCATAAAGGTTAAGGCTTATGAATATTGATACTTTTTTAAAAAAGATTTTATTTATTTATTTGACAGAGAGAGAGACATTGAGAGCAGGAACACAAACAGGGGGGGTGGGAGAGTTTGGAGAAGCAGGCTTCCCACTGAGCGGGGAGCCCGATGTGGGGCTCAATCCCAGGACCCTGGTACCATGACCCGAGCCAAAGGCAGACGGCCAACGACTGAGCCACCCAGGCGCCCCAAATATTGATACTTTAAAAAGCTCTTGCAAGTGTGAAGTTTTATCAATTATCTCCTTACAGAGGAGTGAAAAGAAGCCAGAATTTAAAATATAAAATCATCAGAAAAAGACAGACAGGACTCGGAAGAATCCTGGTTAGCTTGCCATTGCAATTGTTTTTATTTTTTTTTTCAAGTCTCAGGTTTTTGGAAAAACAGTTAGGAAGTGGAATGAGAGGGAAAAAAAACAGTGGATTTGTTGTCTAGGTATTTTATAAAACATCCAAAAGACATTAATTACAAAGGTAATAAGATTTAAGTATATCAGTTCTGACTCAATTACTTTCAGAAAATAAATTTTTTTTTTAAGATTTTATTTATTTATTTGACAGAGAGAGACACAGCAAGAGAGGGAACACAGGCAGGGGGAGTGGGAGAGGGAGAAGCAGGCTCCCCGCAGAGCAGGGAGCCCAATGCGGGGCTCGATCCCAGGACCCTGGGATGATGACCTGAGCCAAAGGCAGATGCTTAATGACTGAGCCACCCAGGCGCCCCAGAAAATAAAAATTTTTAATGAATATCATATAACTGTAATCAAATGAAACATTGCCTATGAACAAAATTTTAAACAAATAATAACATATGTCCCTTTAATGTGTTTTTGTCATCTAAATGTGCATATTCACAATTGTTATCAAGTACTACTATATTCTCTGAAGTCACATTGGAACTTATACCCCTCTGGATCAGTCACCACTCTTTACTTAATTGAACTTAGGTATTGTAGTCTTTTAATGTCCCTGTTACTGGTATATCCATTTTATCTCTCTCTGGTTATCTACTTCACAGTTAGGCTTTGCTATACCCATGTACACGTTGGAAAACTTACAGGAAGCAAATGGTGAATATCTTAACTCGGTAGGCTGAGACCATTTTATGGAAGGTAAGAAGATTGAATATGAAAGACAATTTGGGGTTCCTTTTGTTCTTTTATGTTTGCTTCTATCCACTCTGTTTTGGTCTGTGGCACTCAAAGCTGCCTCAAGGGTGCTAAATATTCAGGAAAGATGAATTATTAATTCTTCAGCTTCTGGAAAGTTGGTAGGTAAGTAAATTGTCAGCAGCATTTTTTTTTTTAATTTTAAAGGAGATAATTAGCTCTGGGCACCCCTTCCTTAACATTTTCCAAAGTATATTCCTCTCACATTCAAATCTGTCCTCAAGCAAACCATAAGAGACCCTTAACTATAGAGAATAAACTGAGGGTTGATGGAGGGAGGGTGAGCAAGGGATGGGTTAAATGGGTGATGGGTATTAAAGAGGGCACTTGTTGTGATTGGCACTAGGTTTTGTATGTAAGTGATGAATCACTAAATTCTCCTGAAACCAATATTACACTACATGTTAATTAACTAGAATTTATTTATTTTTTAAGTTAAAAAATTATTTAAATTCAATTTAGTTAACATATACTGTATTATTAGTTACCTGGGTAGAATTTAGTGATTCATAAGTTCCATATAACACCCAGTGCTCATTACATCAAGTGTTCTCCTTAATGCCCATCACCCACTTACCCCTTACCCCTACCTCCCCTCCAGCAACCCTCACTTTGTTTCCTAAAGTTCAGTGTCTCTTATGGTTTGTCTCCCTCTCTATTTTCATCTTATTTTATTTTTCCTTCCCTTCCCCTATGTTCATCTGTTTTGTTTCTTAAATTCCACATATGAGTGGAATCATATGGTATTTGTCTTTCTCTGACTGACTTACTTCACTTAGCATAATACCCTCTAGTTCCATCCATTTCATTGCAAATGGCAAGACTTCATTCTTTTTGATGGTTGAGTAATATTCCATTATGGATATATATACCACATATTCTTTATCTATTCATCTGTCAATGGACATCTGGGTTCTTTCCATATTTTGGCTATTGTGGACATTGCTGCTATAAACATTGGGGAATATATGTCCCTTTGAATCACTGTGTCCGTATCCTTTGAATAAATACTTAGCAGTGCAATTGCTAGGTCATAGGATAACTCTACTTTTAACTTTTTGAGGAACTGCCATATTGTTTTCCAGAGTGGCTGCACCAGTTTGCAGTTCCCACCAACAGTATAAGAGGGTTCCCCTTTCTCTGCATCCTCACCAACATCTTGTTTCCTGACTCGTTCATTTTAGCCATTCTGATTGGTGTGAGGATATTCTTTACTGCTTTGTCAAAGACTAATTGACCATAGAGTTGAGGGTCCGTTTCTGGGTTCTCTATTCTGTTCCATTGATCTACGTGTCTGTTTTTGTGTCAGTACCACACTATCTTGGTGATTACAGCTTTGTAATAGAGCTTGAAGTTTGGACTTATGATGCCACCAGCTTTGGTTTTCTTTTTCAACATTCCCCTGGCTATTCCGGGTCTTTTCTGGCTCCATACAAATTTTAGGATTATTTGTTCCAGCTCTATGAAAAATGCTGATGGTATTTTGAAAGGGATTGCACTGAATATGTAGATTGCTTAGGGTAGCATACACATTTTAACAATATTTGTTCTTCCAATCCATGAGCATGGAATATTTTTCCATTTCTTCGTGTCTTCCTCAATTTCTTTCATAAGTGTTCTATAGTTTCCAGGGTACAGATCCTTTACCTCTTTGGTTAGGTTTATTCCTAGGCATCTCATGGTTTTTGGTGTAATTGTAAATAGGATTGATTACTTGATTTCTCTTTCTTCCATTTCATTGTTAGTGTATAGAAATGCAAATGACTTCTGTGCATTGATTTTATACCCTCTGGCATTGCTGAATTCCTGTATCAGTTCTAGCAGTTTTTTGGTGGAGTCTTTTGGGTTTTGTATATAGAATATCACATCTTCTGGGAAGAGTGAATGTTTGACTTCTTCCTTGGAGATCTGAATGCGTTTTATTTCTTTTTGTTGTCTGATTGCTGAGGCTAAGACTTCCAGTACTATGTGGAAAAACAGTGGTGAGAGTGGACATCCCTGTCCTGTTCCTGACCTTAGGGGAAAAGCTTTTCAGTTTTTCCACATTGAGGATGATATTCACTGTGAGTTTTTCATATATGACTTTTATGATATTGAAGTAGGTTCCTTCTATTCCTACACAGTGGAGAGCTTTTATCAAGAAAGGATGCTATATTTTGTCAAATGCTTTACTGCATCTATTGAGAGGATCATATGATTCTTGTCCTTTCTTTTATTAATGTGATGTATCACATTGATTGGTTTGCAGATGTTGAACCACATCCCAGGAATAAACCCCACCTGGGGTTTATTTAATGCACTGTTGGATCCTCTTAGCTACTATCTTGTTGAAAATTTTTGCATCCATGTTCATCAGGTATATTGCTCTGTAATTCTCCTTTTTAGTGGGGTCCTTGTCTGGTTTTGGGATAAAGATAATGCTGGACTCATAGAATGAGTTTGGAAGTTTTCCTTCCATTTCTTTCTCTTTTTCTTTCTTTCTTTCTTTCTTTCTTTCTTTCTTTCTTTCTTTCTTT